>NC_036856.1:29808063-29811255 GCF_002910315.2 Salvelinus sp. IW2-2015
CCTTCTTAACATATAGCCAGCCTCCTCTAACATTAGCCTGCATCCCCATCCTCAAACATATAGCTGCATCCTCCTCCTCTACATATAGCCAGCCTCCTCTAATATATATCCCTGAATATCCCTCCTCTAACATATAGCCTGCATCCCCATCCTCTAACTACAGCCTGCATCCCCTCCTCTAACGTATAGCCTGCATCCTCCCTCCTCTAACATAAAGCCCGCATTCTATCTCCTCTAAAACTTAGCCTGCTACCTCTAACATAAAGCCTGCATCCCCCTCCTCTAACGTATAGCCTGCATCTTCCTTCTTTAACACAATGCCTGCATCCTCCCTCCTCTAACATAAAGCCTGCATCCTCCTCCTCTACATATAGCTGCATCCCATCTTCTAACATATAGCCTGCATCCCCTTCCTAAAAAATATAGCCTGCATCCCCCTCCTAACATATACTCTGCCTCCTCTAACATATATCCTGCATCCCTCTCCTCTAACACATAACCTCCCTCCTCTAACAAGTAGCCTGCATCCTCCTCCGCTACATATAGCCTGCATCCTCCTCCTCTAACAATAGCCTGCATCCATCCTCTAACAGATAGCCTGCCTCCTCTAACATTAGCCTGCATCCCCCTCCTCTAACATTAGCACGCATCCTCCTCCACTATATACCTGCATCCTCCCTCTCTAACACATAGCCTGTACTCCCTCCTCTAACATAAAGCCTGCATCCTCTCCTCTAACATTATTCTGCCCCCTCCTAACGTATAGCCTGCATCCCCCTCCTCTATCATATACTCGCCTCTCTAACATTTATCCTGCATCCCCTCCTCTAACATATAGCCTGCATCCCTCTCCTCTAACATATAACCTACCTCCTCTAACAAGTAGCCTGCATCCTACTCCTCTAACATATAGCCTGCATCCTCCTCTCTAACATATAGCCTGCATCCTCCTCCTCTAACATATAGCCTGCCTCCTCTAACATATAGCCTCTATCCACCCCTCTACATATAGCCGGCATCCTCCTCCTCTAACATATAGCCTGCATCCACCTCCTCTAACGTGTAGCATAAATCCTCCTCATCTAACATATAGCCTGCCTCCTCTAACATATAGCCTGCATCTCCCTCCTCTAACGTTAGCCTGCATCCCTTCCTCTAACATAAAGCCTGCTCCCTTCTTCAAACATATAGCCTGCACCCTAATCAGGATGCAGGCTACTTGTTAGAGGAGGTAGGTTATATGTTAGAGGAGAGGGATGCAGGCAAAATGTTAGAGGAGGGGGATGCAGGATAATAGTTAGAGCAGGCAGAGTATATGATAGAGGAGGGGGGTGCAGGCTATACGTTTTAGGAGGGGGATGCAGAATATACATTAGAGAAAGAGGATGCAGGCCATATGTTAGAGGATGGGGATGCAGGCTATATGTTAGAGGAGGAGGATGCAGGCTTTATGTTAGAGGAGGGAGGATACAGGCTATGTGGTAGAGGAGGGAGGATGCAGGCTATATGTTAGAGGAGGAGGATGCGTGCTATATGTTAGAGGAGGGGGATGCAGGCTAATGTTAGAGGAGGCAGGCTATCTGTTAGAGGATGAGGATGCAGGCTATCTGTTAGAGGAGGAGGATGCAGGCTATATGTTAGCGGAGGAGGATGCAGGCTACTTGTTAGAGGAGGGAGGTTATGTGTTAGAGGAGAGGGATGCAGGATATATGTTAGAGGAGGCAGAGTATATGTTAGAGGAGGGGGATGCAGGCTATATTTTTTAGGAAGGGGATGCAGGCTATATGTTAGAAGATAGGGATGCAGGCTATATGTTAGAGGAGGAGGATGCAGGCTTTATGTTAGAGGAGGGAGGATGCAGGCCATGTGTTAAAGAAGGAAGATGCAGGCTATWMGTTAGAGGAGGGGGATGCAGGCTTTATGTTAGAGGTAGCAGGCTATATGTTAGAGGAGATAGAATGCGGGCTTTATGTTAGAGGAGGGAGGATGCAGGCTATACGTTAGAGGAGGGGGATGCAGGCTGTATGTTAGAGGAWRGGGATGCAGGMTATATGTTAGAGGAGGGATATTCAGGATATATATTAGAGGAGGCTGGCTATATGTTAGAGGAGGAGGATGCAGGCTATATGTTTGAGGATGGGGATGCAGGCTAATGTTAGAGGAGGCTGGCTATATGTTAGAGGAAGGGGATGCAGGCTATATGTTAGGGGAGGGGGATGCAGGCTATACGTTAGAGGAGGCAGGCTATACGTTAGAGGAGGAGGATACATGCTATACGTTAGATGACGAGGATGCAGGCTACACGTTAGAGGAGGACGATGCAGGCTAAACGTTAGAGGAGGACGATGCAGGCTAAACGTTAGAGGAGGGGGATATAGGCTATATGTAAGAGGAGGAGAATGCAGGCTATATGTTAGAGGAGGAGGATGCAGGCTATATGTTAGAGGAGGAGGATGCAGGCTATATGTTAGAGGAGGAGGAGGCAGGCTACGGCTTATACGTTTTAGGAGGGGGTTGCAGGCTATATGTTAGAGGAGGAGGAGCAGGCTATATGTTAGACGAGGGGGATGCAGGCTATATGTTAGAGGAGGCAGGCTTTGTGTTAGAGGAGGGGGATGCAGACTATATGTTAGAGGAGGCAGACTTTGTGTTAGAGGAGGGGGATGCAGGCTATTGTTAGAGGAGGAGGAGGCAGGCGATATGTTAGAGGAGGGGGATGCAAGCTATATGTTAGAAGAGGAGGAGGCAGGCTATATGTTAGAGGAGGAGGATGCAGGCTATACGTTAGAGGAGGGGGATGCAGGCTATATGTTAGAGGAGGGGGATGCTTGCTGTATGTTCAAGGAGGGGGATGCAGACTATACGTTAGAGGAGGAGATCAGGCCCTATGTTAGTCGAGGAGGATGCAGGCTAATGTTAGAGGAGGCAAGCTATATGTTAGAGGAGGTTGATGCAGGCTATACGTTAGAGTAGGAGGATGAAGCTATATGTTAGAGAGGGGGATGCAGGCTAATGTTAGAGGAGGCAGGCTAACCGTTAGAGAGGAGGATGCAAGCTTTATGTTAGAGGAGGGGGATGCAGGCTATACGTTAGAGGAGGAGGGTGCAGGCTATACGTTAGAGGAGGAGGATGCAGGCTATATGTTATAGGAAGAGGATGCAGGCTATATGTTAGAGGAGGAGGAGCAGGGCA
>NC_036856.1:29817184-29819754 GCF_002910315.2 Salvelinus sp. IW2-2015
AGGCAGGCTACATGTTAGAGGAGGTAGGTTATATGTTTAGAGGAGATTGATGCAGGCTATATGTGTAGAGAAGGGGGATGCAGGCTATACGTTTTAGGAGGGGGTTGCAGCTATATGTTAGAGGAGGCAGGCTATATGTTAGAGAGAGAGGGGATGCAGGCTATACGTTTTAGGAGGGGGTTGCAGGCTATATGTTAAGGAGGAGGAGGCAGGCTATATGTTAGACGAGGGGGATGCAGGCTATATGTTAGAGGAGGCAGGCTTTGTGTTAGAGGAGGGATGCAGACTATTTGTTAGAGAGGCAGACTTTGTTTTAGGAGGGGGATGCAGGCTAATGATGAAGGAGGGGGAGGCAGGCTATATGTTAGAGAGGGGAATGCAAGCTATATGTTAGAGAGGAGGAGGCAGGCTATATGTTAGGGGGATGCAGGCATATGTGTAGAGGAGGAGGAGCAGGCTATATGTTAGAGGAGGGGATGCAGGTACTATGTGTTAGAGGAGGAGGAGGCAGGCTATATGTTAGAGGAGGAGGAGGCAGGCTATATGTAAGAGGAGGGGGATGCAGGCTATATGTTAGAGGAGGAGGCAGGCTATATGTTAGAGTAGGGGGATGCAGGCTATATGTTAGCGAGGAGGATGCAGGCTATACGTTAGAGGAGGGGGATGCAGGCTATATATTAGGATTGGCAGGCATATGTTAGAGGAGTGGGTTGCAGCTATATGATAGAGGACGGGGATGCAGGCTATATGTTAGAGGAGGGGGATGCTTGCTGTATGTTCAGGGCTATATGTTAGAGAGGGGGATGCAGGCTAATGTTAGAGGAGGCAGGCTATACGTTAGAGGAGGAGGATGCAAGCTTTATGTTAGAGGAGGGGGATGCAGGCTATACGTTAGAGGAGGAGGGTGCAGGCTATACGTTAGAGGAGGAGGATGCAGGCTATATGTTAGAGGAGGATGCAGGCTATATGTTAGAGGAGGAGGATGCAGGCAGTGTGTTAGAGGAGGGGGATGCAGGCTATACGTTAGATCAGGAAGATGCAGGCTATATGTTTAGAGGAGGAGGATGCAGGTTTTGTGTTCGAGGAGGGGGATGCAGGCTATACGTTTGACCTGGTGTCCTATTACAGACAGGGCCTATAGAAAGTCTACACCTACTATAACTTTTTTCACATTTTGTTGCGTTACAAAGTCGGCTTGAAATAGATTTAAATTCATTTTCGGTCATTGATCTTGACAAAATACTTCATAATGTCAAAGTAAATAGAAAATTCTAATTTTTTTTTACAAATAAATAAAACCTAAATATCTCAAATATAGCTGTTGCATAATTATTCATCCCCTTTGTTTAGGCAAGCCTAAATGAGTTCAGATGTTGTAGGAGTTGACATGATTTTTGAATGACTACCCCTTCCTCTGTCCCCCATACATACAACATCTGTAAGGTCTCTCAGTAATTTATTGAATTTTCAAGCACAGATTCAACTACAAAGACCAGGGAGCTTTTCAAAGCCTCGTAAAGAAGGGCAGTGATTGGTAGATGGTTAACAATACAGTTGAAGTCGGAAGTTTACATACACCTTAGCCAAATACATTTCAACTCAGTTTTTCACAATTCCTGACGTTTAATCCTAGTAAAAAGTCCTTGTCTTAGGTCAGTTAGGATCCCCACTTTATTTTAAGAATGTGAAATGTCAGAATAATAGTAGAGAGAATGATTTATTTCAGCTTTTATTTCTTTCATCACTTTCCCAGTGGGTCAGAAGTTTACATACACTCAATTAGTATTTGGTAGCACTGCCTTTAAATTGTTTTACTTGGGTCAAACGTTTCGGGTAGCCTTCCACAAGCTTCCCACAATAAGTTGGGGGAATTTTGACCCATTCCTCCTGACAGAGCTGGTGTAACTGAGTCAGGTTTGTAGGCCTCCTTGCTCGCACGTGCTTTTCAGTTCTGTCCACAAATTTTCTTTGGGATTGAGTTCAGGGCTTTGTGATGGCCACTCCAATATCTTCACTTTGTTGTCCTTAAGCCCTTTTGCCACAACTTTGGAAGTATGCTTGGGGTCATTGTCCATTTGGAAGACCCATTTGCGACCAAGCTTTAACTTCCTGACTGACGTTTCGAGATGTTGCTTCAATATATTCACATAATTTTCCTACCTCATGATGCCATCTATTTTGTGAAGTGCACCAGTCCCTCCTGCAGCAAAGCACCCCCACAACATGATGCTGATGCTGCCACCCCCGTGCTTCACGGTTGGGATGGTGTTCTTCGGCTTGCAAGCATCCCCCTTTTTCCTCCAAACATAACAATGGCCATTATGGCCAAACAGTTCTATTTTTATTTCATCAGACCAGAGGACATTTCTCCAAAAAGTACGATATTTGTCCCCATGTGCAGTTGCAAACTGTAGTCTGGCTTTTTTATGGCGGGTTTGGAGCAGTGGCTTTCTCCTTGCTGAGCGGCCTTTCAGGTTATGTCGATATAGGACACGTCTTACTGTGGATATAGATACTTTGTACCTGTTTCCTCCAGCATCTTCACAAGGTCCTTTGCTGTTGTTCTGGGA
>NC_036856.1:29819879-29896646 GCF_002910315.2 Salvelinus sp. IW2-2015
ACCCGTATTAAATACACACATCCTAATTTCAGACCACTGAGTCATCCAAGCCCCCTGCCTCCCAACCAAAAACCGTTAACAACAACAAATGTTCTCCCTCCCAGACACAAACACACAGCTGCCCCATCCCGCTATTCTTCCTCTGTCTACGAGGACAACAGCCAGGCTGCTGAAAGCTGCTGAACCCACGACAGGTGTGTCAACAAAACCCAACCACAAAACATTTGCATGCACACACACCCACACACACACTCACTCACCTCCGTCTTACCTCCATCTCGCCCCACATCACCACAGAGACATAACGACACAATGCTTTTACCACAGTTGAACCAGCAGCAGGAAACAAAAGACACGCACAATATTAGTAACAAATAGAGAAAAACATCAAGGTTGACAGAGAGTCACATATTCAAGCTGTGACCTTCATGTACCCGCAACACAACTTCAACATGTGTGTGTGCGTGTACAGTGCCTTTGGAAAGTATTCAGACCCCTTGACTTTTTCCACATTTTGTTACGTTAAAGCCTTATTCTAAAATGGATTAAATCATTAACAATCCCCAGCAATCAACACACAATACCCCATAATGACAAAGCAATAACAGGTTTGTTGAAATTATTGCAAATAGTTAAAAAATTAAAAACTGAAATACCTTATTTACATAAGTATTCAGAACCTTTCCTATGAGATTCGAAATTGAGCTCAGGTGCATCCTATTTCCATTGGTCATCCTTGAGATGTTACTACAACTTGATTGGAGTCCACCTGTGGTAAATTCAATTGATTGGACATGATTTGGAAAGGCACACACATAAGGTCCCACAGTTGGAAGGGCATGTCAAAGCAAAAACCAAGCCATGGGTTCGAAGGAATTGTCCGTAGAGCTCCGAGACAGGATTGTGTTGAGGCACAGATCTGGGGAAGGGTACCAAAACATTTCTGAAGCATTGAAGGTCCCTAAAAACACAGTGGCCTCTATCATTCTTAAATGGAAGAAGTTTAGAACCACCAAGACTCCTAGAGCTGGCCGCCCGGTCAAACTGAGCAATCGGGGGAGAAGAGCCTTGGTCAGGGAGATCACCAAAAACCTGATGGTCATCCTGACAGAGCTCTAGAGTTCCTCTGTGGAGATGGGAGAACCTTCCAGATGGACAATCATCTCTGCAGCACTCCACCAATCAGGCCTTTATGGTAGAGTGGCCAGACCGAAGCCACTCCTCTGTAAAAGGCACATGACAGCCCGCTTGGAGTTTGCCAAGAGGCACCTAAAGGAATCTCAGACCATGAGAAACAAGATTCTCTGGTCTGATGAAACCAAAGTACAGAGAGATCCTTGATGAAAACCTGCTCCAGAGTGCTCAGGGCCTCAGACTGGGGCGAAGATTTTACCTTCCAACAGGACAACGACCCTAAGCACACAGCCAGGACAACGACCCTAAGCACACAGCCAGGACAACGACCCTAAGCACACAGCCAGGACAACGACCCTAAGCACACAGCCAGGACAACGCAGGAGTGGCTTCGGGACAAGTCTCTGAATGTCCTTGATTGCCCCAGCCAGAGCCCGAACTTGAACCCAATCGAACATCTCTGGAGAGACCTGAAAATAGCTGTGCAGCGACGCTCCCCATCCAACCTGACAGAGCTTCCGAGGATTTGCAGAGAAGAATGCGAGCAACTCCCCAAATACAGGTGTACCAAGCTTGATAGTCTTTCATGGTTGAGGGGAAATTGACTACTTCTCTTCTAGTCTTCTTAAGAAACATTTGTGTGTTGAAAATGCCCAACCACTTGTAAAATCTATTTTTCATGCACTTCAAACAGACATACCCCACCATGGGTTTACATTTTAGTCATTTAGCAGACTCTCTTATCCAGAGCGAATTACAGGAACAATTAGGGTTAAGTGCCTTGCTCAAGGTGAAGAAGCGACTCCGGGATTTTGGCCTAGGCAGAGTTGCAAAGAAAAAGCCATATCTCTGTCCAGTGTCTGTGTTCTTTTGTCCATCTTAATCTTTTCTTTTTATTGGCCAGTCTGAGATATGGCTTTTTCTTTGCAACTCTGCCTAGAAGGTCAGCATACCGGAGTCGCCTCTTCACTGTTGACGTTGAGACTGTTTTTTTGCGGGTACTATTTAATGAAGCTGCCAGTTGAGGACTTGTGAGGCGTCTGTTTCTCAAACTAGACACTCTAATGTACTTGTCCTCTTGCTCAGTTGTGCACCGGGGCCTCCCACTCCTCTTTCTATTCTGGTTAGAGACAGTTTGCGCTGTTCTGTGAAGGGAGTAGTACACAGCGTTGTACGAGATCTTCAGTTTCTTGGCAATTTCTCGCATGCAATAGCCTTCATTTCTCAGAACAATAAAAGACTGACGAATTTCAGAAGAATGGTATTTGTTTCTGGCCATTTTGAGCCTGTAATCGAACCCACAAATGTTGAAGCTCCAGTTTAATTGCTTCTTTAATCAGCACAAATATTTTCAGCTGTGCTAACATAATTGCAAAAGTGTTTTATAATGATCAATTAGCCTTATAAAATGATAAACTTGGATTAGCTACACAACATGCCGTTGGAACACAGGAGTGATGGTTGCTGATAATGGGCCTCTGTACACCTGTGTAGATATTCATTTACAACATTAACAATGTCTACACTGTATTTCCGCTAAATTTGATGTTATTTTAATGGACAAAAATGTGATTTTCTTTCAAAAACAAGGACATTTCTAAGTGACCCCAAACTTTTGAACGGTAGTGTATGTGGATAACTTCTCGATGATGTCATCATCCCAGCTGTAGTGGACAACACCAAAGGAGGGGGAGAGCGTGAGAGTTGTTGACCTGTTCAAACAAACAAGTTGGGAAGAACTTGGAACAAACAACCATGATAAAAAGATACCTTTCAGTAAGAAACAGTCCCACAAGTCCCGACGTTCCACTCCTCTGCTGGAGACAGAACAAAGGAGTACACAGCTGTAAACTACTGCAGCTCAGGTCAGTAAGAGAATACACACTTCCAAAAACTTGACTTTTTCATGAACAAGACTGTCAAAGAAGAGCAAGCTGTCTCCAAATGGCACCACATTCCCTACATGGGCCTCGTTAATAGAGGCAGTCCAATTCTGGTCTTTTCCCCAATTATTCTCAAAATATCAATAAGTGGAAAGATATCAGAATTGGGTTGCCAGTGTAAACCTAGCCATAGTGCACTACTTTTGACCAGTGGCATCACTACAGTCCTTGGTTCGATTCCAGGCTGTATCACATCCGTCCATGATTGGGAGTCCCATACGGCGGCGCACAATTGGCCCAGCGTCGTCCGGGTTTGGCCGTCATTGTAAATAAGAATTTGTTCTTAACTGACTTGCCTAGTTAAATAAAGGTTACATAAAAAACAAATGTGTATTCACTGATTTGGTTTTGCTCCAGTGGTGACCATTAGGAGAAAACTTGTGACAGTAATAAGACAACAGATGTTATATATAGGAAAGACACCAAGAGACAACAAAAATACTATTTACACACTATTCATATTCTTATATAGTTTAGTTAAATTAGAGAGGCTCTGTGGTACAATGTTTTTTTTGTATCTGTTTTTTAAAGCTAAACTTGCTTTTTGCCTGAGTAACCT
Source organism: Salvelinus sp. IW2-2015 (assembly GCF_002910315.2). Taxonomy (NCBI): domain Eukaryota; kingdom Metazoa; phylum Chordata; class Actinopteri; order Salmoniformes; family Salmonidae; genus Salvelinus; species Salvelinus sp. IW2-2015. The sequence continues at coordinate 29,823,516 of NC_036856.1, forward strand.
CTGGTGGCAGAGCATTCCACGATGGCTCTACACATAACTGTGCGATGCATTACATCTGTTTTTGGTGTGGCACAGTGAACACTTGAACCTGGCAAAATATCTTTAAATTGGAACAAAGTGACAGGCAGTTTGAAAGATGTTTTCCCCGTGGCTAGTTTCCAGGTTTCCTTGCAGCCTTTTGGGTGGTACAGGAACAGGCACACCTCTCTTTACTTTGGGCCTGCAGTATGCAGAAGTAGGTTAAAGGTACCAAAACAGACCTGCTTCCCTCGCCTGCCAAGTGTCTCAATCTCACCGTCAGAACAGAACGTGACTCAGAGACACATGGTAGTTCAAATACTGGTACGTCTCTGGTGTCAATTATACAAAAACATGTCAGTCAAGATTCTCGCTCACATCGAGTTCGAACAGGAGCAGTGTTTCCTTTTTCTTCCACCTGTGATGTGGGTAACACACCTGCCCCTCTATCCTAATGGTGTTGTAATTGCCTGTATTTGTACCAGGGTTCAAATTAGTCTCATGGGAATAAGGATTTCCATAACTGGGAATTGGACTTTGGAAGCTCTCTCATTAAATGTGCCGTGTCCTGTCCTCAACAAGTAAACACTAGCCTTCTTGGAACAATGTACACTTACAAGAACATTCAAACATATGACATCACCTTCACTGATAAAGAAATTAAGATAAGGATCACCAAGAGCACTCCATGAAAGTTAAAGTATACTAAGAATTGGTAGCACAAGTTTGTGCCAAAGCTTCACTAGAAATGAAAAAAAAAGAAAAAGAAAAGTGTGGTCAGGGTCAGTGCAGTTCATTTGCAATGTGCAGTTAGGCAGCACTGATAATGCTGACAAGGCAGAATAACTCTGACAAAAGCAATGTCTGAACTGCAGAAAGGTGACTACCAAGTGCCCATTGTCTTCAGTCACATAATCAGATACTGTCTCCTCCACTGATTCTTAACGTTTTGAAATAGAGATTATGTAAACGTTGACTTAAATAGGCATCAATTTAAGCAAGTATGTTCTTTGCCATCATAAGTATTCATCTCTCATTTGTACTTTTGTCATTTAGCACTCTTATCCAGAGAGACTTACAGGAGCAGTTAGGATTAAATGCCTTGCTCAAAGGCACATTGACAGCTGTTTCACCTAGTCCACTCAAGGATTTGAACCAGGGACCTTTGGGTTACTTACTGGCCCAATGCACTTAACTGCTAGGCTACCTACTGCCCAGACATCTCTAGTTAAAAGGGACTTGAAATAAATTGCTCGCTGACATTTCCTACAGTAAGTCATTACACTAAGTTTATTCAGTCTCTTAAAACTAGGGCACAGTCAAGCGGTCCAAAGACCCACCTGAATGGACAAGAAACAAATGACTCCACCACATTGAGCCAAGGTTGTGCTCCTGATTAAAGGCTAAATTGAGAAGCACGTCACCTCAGTGTTGATCTGACAAGGTTACCTTTACAGTAAATTCTTACAAAAGATTGCATGTAAACCAAAATTAATCTCTGCACTTTGACAACTGCTTCATGTAAAAAAAATTTTTTTAAAAAAAAAGCTCTACAAAAATACATTTGTTTGAGCTCTACCGTTTACTTTAACATGAACAAATTATATACTGTACAATTGAAGAATCAGATTGTAAAAATATCTTTTAATCTTCCAAATAAGAAAATGGGTTCTTGATACAACTTCTACTAAATGGTAGACAATAGAGATCCACACATGTATAAAAACACAGATGCACCTTGGATCCTTTTGGGTTTGTGTACCACACGAGCCAGACCACACATGGCATAGTCATAAATCTACAGCATCTTGGTTAGTATATCATGTTAAACATGAGTAGCAACTTGATACACAAAACTAGACCTTTACATAGGAAACATTTCACCCTCCTCAACTGACATGTCTGGAATCATTCTTTAGCATCAATTATATGGAAATATTGGCAGTGATCAAGCTAAAAAAGGTAGGGACTACGCTTCCCTGAACACACGGCAGAATACATCAAGCATACTCATTCATCTCAAGTAAAATATATATATTTTTTAATGGCTAAAAAAGCAAGCCCTACATGGATGGTCAAGACTTGCAATTTACAAGGGGTTTCCAAAGCCACAGACAAAACAGTACTGGGAATGACACTTCATGAGGCATAGCTCAAGAGGAGAGAAGGGGGATTATTTCAGTCCAACAGAGTACCTAGTTTATTTGCTGTATTCTGTAGGCTCCTCCCCCACTTCACTGAGCAAACATGTGCGTATCATGGCTTCTGTGACTGCATATGGGTCACAGTTTGCTGACGGGCGGCGGTCCTCGAAGTAGCCCTTCTTGTCCTGACCGACTGAGCGGGGGATGCGGATGCTGGCGCCACGGTTTGCCACACCGGCTGAGAACTCATGGATATTGGATGTTTCGTGGTGACCGGTCAACCGGCGCGCGTTGTCCAGCCCCCCTTTGGGGTCGTAGGCACAGATGTGGTAGCGGTGTCTCTTTCCCAGCTTCTCGATCGACTCCTCAATGGCCCTTTGTGGATAGGGGGGGGGGGGGGGGGGTTAATCCACCACTAAAGAGATTTAAGCCTAAAAACCTTATGCCGGTTTCCCAGACAGAGATTTAGCTTTTGACGAAGAGAGATCTGTATATAATGACGAGATGCTCATGTCTCCAACTTAACAATGGGAGTTGTTGTCCCAAAGGCGGGAAGGCAGATGACAAGGTTCGGTCCAAAATAAACCCATTGGGCTTATTTTGGACAGATTTTGGCGAGGGTTTCCCACGCGTCACCTCTTCCTCTCTGCTAAGAAGCACTTTCAATGGAAAATGCCATTGAAGTCAAGCCCTAGGATTAATATGGGTCCAGGGAAAATGTCCCTTAATGCATTTCCAGCACAAACTCAATTCATGCCTACCTCAACCCACCATCTTCTCTCATCTCCTTGGTGCTGAAGTTGGTATGGCAGCCAGCACCATTCCAGTTCCCAGGGATGGGCTTGGGGTCGAATGAGGCCACTACACCAAAATCCTCACACACCCGGTGCAGGATGAACCGAGCTGCCCAGAGGTGGTCTCCCATGTTGATCCCTTCACAAGGACCCACCTGGAACTCCCACTGGAAGACACAATACAGACTGTACATGAGGCTTAGGGATGAGAGACTCTAGCTTGAAAGTTTAAAGGTTTTAGAACACTGGGCCGTTTCCCAGTCACAAATTAAGCCTAGTCCAGGACTAAAAAGGCAGGTTTAATCTGTATCTGTGGTAAAAATTGGCCCCAATAGGATTTATTTTGATATAATGTGCAGTGTTTCCTACCTGAGCTGGCATGACTTCAGCATTGGTGCCACATATCTGAACCCCGGCATAAAGACAGGCCCTGTAGTGGGCTTCTACGATGTCTCTACCGTACGCCTTGTCTGCGCCTACTCCACAGTAGTAGGGACCTGTTCAGAAACAACACATCAACAGGATTAATGCCAGTGGTTTTTTGGCATTGGTTAAAACAGTGAACAGTTTAAACTCTCATACCTAAGTACTTTAGTTGAATGTACCAATTTCAAGTCACGCTGGATAAGAGTCTGCTGAAAAACCAAAGCTATGTCCGAAATGGCAGCCCTTTCCCCTATACATCTGGTCAAATGTTGAGCCCTATATAAGGAATTGGGTGCCATTTGGGACACAGACAACTCTCAAACTGACCTTGGGGACCAGGGAAGCCGTTAGAAGGCCAACCAAAAGGATGTCCGTCTGTGCCCAGGATGGTGTATTCCTGTTCCATACCGAACCAAGGGACCTGGTTCTCTACCATCTCCATGATCTTCTTACACATCAGCCGGAGATTGGTTTCTGGTGGGAGACAAATATAGGAATACATTACACTGAGCCAATTGGGACTGGACTCAATGCTCATTTAAGGGAGGGCTGTGTTCAGTAGGCACAAAATGAAAGACATTAACTGTCAGTAGAATTCTGAACTTGTCCAATAAGAAACACTAATATGAATTTTCTTTCAAATATTTATGTCCCAAGGTCACTTTACTGCTCAGGCTTACCTGCAGGCTTGCGGTTGTATTTGAGCACTTGACACAGAACCAGTTTGTTGGGGTCTTTCCTGAAGGGGTCTCTGAACATAGCAGCAGGGATCAGATACATGTCGCTGTTAGAGCCCTCTGACTGGTACGTACTGGAACCATCAAAGTTCCACTCTGGAAGATCTGGAGAGGGGGAACTGTGAAATTAACAGAACTAAAGGGACTCAACTACTCTTTAAGTTCAGGGTAATGTAAGGACTATCATCAATCAGAATTTGATCAGTCGATGAGTATGCCATCTGTATAAAACACAGAATGTATTAGGGAAGTAAGCCTAAACATTTGTTAAGATCTATGAAGGTAAACATCTGATCTTATGCATCTCAATCCCATCACATTATGGGGAAGGAGTTCATTGGCCATTTGTTTTTCTTAAAGGGTTGCTAAATGTACCATCAATGGTCTTGGGTTCAGAATCCAGAGTTCTGGTCTTGCAGCGGAGCCCCTCTCCAGTCCCATCTATCCAGATGTACATGGCCTGAACCTGGTCTCCCTGAGGAAGAGCCATATACTGCTGCTTCACAGCTTTACTCAAACTGGCACTCTCTGAAGTGGCCATTTTCACTGAGCCTTGAAAACAAAGAGCAATACATGCATTTGATTCTTAGAATTGAAACATTTGAGGTCTACAGTTATTATATTGTGCCTGTCCAGTGATATAGTGAAAATGTAATATACTCAAAACACCCAGACAATGTGTGAGCCCTAAACAGACGAGTCCATGCATATGCGCTACACCTGATGCTTCCCCTCCTCCACAATCCTGCTTCAAGACAGCTTGGTCAGCAACCAGGGATTTAATCTTAACACTAAAAACAAAAGGATTTATATGCGGATGTTTTGTAAGAGTAGCTGCCAAATTAAAATTGCACCAACGTGTTATAAATGAGATCACTATCCACATCCTGGTAATATCGAGTCAAATCCATGAAGGTTTGTAACATGCATGAAAGCATGCTGCTATGACTGCAAACCGCTGTGTGGTCATGGTTATTTACAACGTTACTAATCCCAGTTTACAATAAAGGAAATTAAAGCGCTCTGTGGTTTCTGTCGTCAGGCAAACATACGTCTAGAACACACTACCCATCAGAATAACATAATAAAAAGCGGCACACAATCATATAACTAGGAGGTCAACAACCATAGTAATAGGATTTAATAAAATACCTAATAATTAGGCTAAGAGGTGCAAAACTAAACACCAATTAGTCCAATTTGATAAACATACACAATGAAATTGTCATAGTTAGTGCTAGAATTTTGAAAATTATTCAGAAATAATTACCTTATATCAAGTAAAGAATAGGATTAAAACCCTTGTACAGCCTTCAGTAAATGTCCTGTGTAATCCTAAATGGTTACCTTTCATTCGCTTACAAAAAAAACTGTCCGATTTATAAAAGGGAGATGGGATCCCCTTGCCTCGGATTGGCTGGAGAGAAACGTGATCCCTTCGTGCTAAAGTAATGTAGAGCTCATGGGTTGCATTCATTGGTCGGCAAGAAAAATCAGCAGTTTGTTTCAATATCATGGCCACAATCCAGCCCAAATAAATCTTTGTTGAAAGGCTCAAAACAACTATTTGTTTGCTAAATTAATGCTAAATATCGTTAACTAAACCTCAAATAAGTTTGTTAATATTAGGATATAAAAAAAATATATGAAACGGGAAAAAGACAATCCATTGAATAATTTCTATAATATGGTAACTATAGGGAACGATGAATGATGACGCCCCCTGGCGGCATGAAAACAATTATTTATGAAATTAATGATTGTCCGTGCTATCCTGCTATCCGGGTTATTGGGACCTCCCTACTTCTACCCCACTGAAATGGACCTAACTAAGGGTTATAGTTAAGATTAGGATTACACTAGATATCACAGATACAAAGTCAAAATTGGCTATATTGTAAAAATTCATGAAAACAAACATTTGTTTTTTGGTCTTCATTTAAGATTAGGGTTAGGCTAGGTTAGCAATGTGGTTAGGGTGCGGGTTAGGTTTGACATCACAGGTTGGGACGCTGAAAGGAATCAGGAGAGCGCCACGTTTTTGTTCTCTGTCCCATGCGCCATCGCCTGTGAACATCAAGATTAGATAGGGTTTCCACCTCTTCCGAATTCGCCAGATGAAGGCCGCCCCTATTCATTTTCAACAGGGGCACGCGGAGCAATGGGAAGGTGTGAGCGATACAAAAAGTTCAGCTCTGCTCTACATTATGCAAATTGCATGCGGCCACCGCAGCTGTTAACCATCAGGTGAGGAGCAGATGTTTGCTTGAAAATCTTCCCTTCATAAAACATAGTTCCGCCTGTCATTAGTTTTGGCCAAGCACAACCCAAAACATATGGAGGAAAGCCAATCATCGCTGTGTCTGGTTTTCCAATTCTATATGATTTTGCTTTGTAAGAATACAGACACAAATCATAAAGTCAATGGCATGGAGTAGGATTGCATAGGTTGTTGGCGCTGATGGTAGGTGAAGAGAGACTTGCACAACACATTTTTGTTCATGCTGCCTGCTAGCTATGAACATCAAGCAAATTAAACTTCAAAACTGCGATCAAAGCCACCAGTTGTGAATGTGTTGACTAAATTAAATTGTGAAATTTGCCCCCCAAAGGGTAGAAATCACCAGTAACACACATTATAACAGTGTACATTATACACTAAGCACGAATTTCCCATGTAATATGCTACCTGTTGGATTATGGTATTTTAACACGATTATCATATATTATAGTTTATGGCTCTTTCATTAGACTGGTGTCATGACATTGATAATTAAAGCTCACTTTCTGTAAAATACATAGGCCTACATGGACATGAATGGGAACTTTGGGTAAAGGAAATTGTGGCTTTGACCTGCAAACATTGTTGTGCAAATATCTCTTTACCCACCATGAAATAAAATGTTATTGGTCACATACACATATTTACCTGATGCTATTGCGAGTGTAGCGGAATGCTTGTGTTCCTAGCTCCAACAGTGCAGTAGTATCTAACAATTCACAACAATACACACAAATCTAAAAGTAAAGAATAGAATTAAGAAATATATAAATATTAGAATGAGCAATGTCAGAGTGGCATTGACAAAAAACAGTAGAATAGAATACAGTATATACATAATAAATGAGTAATGCAGTATGTAAATATGATTAAAGTGACCAGTGATTCCATGTCTATGTACATAGGGCGGCAGCTTCTAAGGTGCAGGGTTGATTAACCGGGTGGTAGCCGTCTGGTAGCCAACATCTCTGCAATCCTTCTCCATGCCATTGACCTTCTGATCTTGTCTCTGTATTCTAAAATCATTCTCAAACAAACTAGGTAGAATTACAACACTCCCCACTCCAAATTATTTTATTTTTGGACATTTTTAATGAGCATACAAATTGCCAGCTCCTTATTTTCATGTACAGTACTGTACCTAGAATACAAGGGTTGGATTTGCATTAAACAATTTGTCAGAAAAATAATGTAGATCATCTGGCTTATGGTTAGCCTCATATACATTATCTACTGGTATCATTTAAAATTGAGAACATATAGTTACTGTAGCTCATCAAAATGCAAAAAATGTGTGAGTTAAGCTATTTTCTGCTTCAGATGTACAATGACAAAGGGCACATTGATTGCACATGCCAATTAGGCCAATAATGTCCTCATACTGTATGCCATCACACTGGCATGCATTGGTGATGCATGCTATTATGATAAGCTGAGTGACAATTAAATCTGAGTGACAGAGTGACAATCAAATAAAACCGATTGGAGAGGTCACAACTGGACAAAAAGGTAATGTTCATTTGAGAAAGCAACACAGAAACATACAAATTAGAGACGAATCGACTTCACACCTTTTTATTGCAGAATTGTGATCTGTGACCAATGAACATTGACACTAGTTCATCTTAAATAATGTTAAGTTAACAATTAAAAGAAGTTTAAACACTTCAATGAATCAACATTGAATGAATCAAAATGTACAAATAATCTAGCTTGTTTGTAAATTTTAGACATTTTAGTAAATTGGCTATTATTACTAAAGCATCATTTTCATACCAGAGGTGACCAACCTTGCTCCACTTGCAGAGCAAGATGGCGCTGATAGAGATGGCAGCTTCGCTTCTAGTCCTTAGGAAACTGTGCAATATWTWTTTTTTTTTTATGTATTATTTATTACATTGTTAGCCCAGAAAAGTGTTTTTACATACAACCGGGAAGAACTATTGGATATCAGAGAGATGTCAATTTACCAGCACAACCAGCACAACGACCAGGAATACGACTTTCCCAAAGCGGATCCTTTGTCTGCACCTCCCAGGGCATTTGAACTGATTCCAGGGGCTGACCCAAAACAACGCCACCGGAAGAGAGGGTGCCGGAGCGGTCTTCTAGTGAGGCGCAATAGCGCCTCTTCAACCTCAGGGGGCTGAAAGAATTTGGCTTGTCACTGAAAACCCTTACTAACTTTTACAGGTTCACAATTGAAAGCATCCTGTCGGGCTGTATCACCGCCTGGTACAGCAACTGCACCGCCCACAACGGCAAGGCTCTCCAGAGGGTGGTGCGGTCTGCACAACGCATCACCGGGGGCAAACTACTTTCCCTCTAGGACACCTACAACACCCGATGTCACAGGAAGTCAAAAAAGATCTTCAAGGACAATAACCACCCGAGCCACTGCCTGTTCACCCCGCTTCCATCCAGAAGGCGAGGTCAGTACAGGTGCATCAAAGCTGGGACAGAGAGATTGAAAAACAGCTTCTATCTCAAGGCCATCAGATTGTTAAACAGCCACCACTAGTACAGAGAGGCGCCTGCCTACCTACAGACTTGATATCACTGGCCACTTTAATAAATGGAACGGTCACTTTAATAATGCCACTTTAAGAATGTTTACATATCTCACATTACTCATCTCATATGTATATAATGTATACTGTATCCTTTACTATCTATTATTTACTATCTATTACATCTTAGCCTCTCTGTCACTGCTCATTCATATAAACTCAGCAAAAACAAAAACGTCGCTTTTTTGCAGGACCAAAGATAATTCGTAAAAATCCAAATAACTTCACAGATCTTCATTGTAAAGGGTTTAAACACTGTTTCCCATGCTTGCTTAATGAACCATAAACAATTAATGAACATGCACTTGTGGAACGGTCGTTAAGACACTAACAGCTTACAGATGGTAGGCAATTAAGGTCAGTTATGAAAACTTAGGACACTAAAGAGGACTTTCCACTGACTCTGAAAAACACCAAAAGAAAGATGCCCAGGGTCCTTGCTCATCTGTGTGAATGTGCCTTAGGCATGCTGCAAGGAGGCATGAGGACTGCAGATGTGGCCAGGGCAATACATTGCCATGTCCGTACTTTGAGAAGCCGAAGACAGTGCTACAGGACGGGCAGCTAATCGTCCTCGCAGTGGCAGTCCACATGTAACAACACCTGCACAGGATCGGTACATCCGAACATCACACCTGCGGGACAGGTACATGATGGCAACAACAACTGCCCGAGTTACACCAGGAAAGCACAATCCCTCCATCAGTGCTCAGACTGTCCGCAATAGGCTGAGAGAGGCTGGACTGAGGGCTTGTAGGCCTGTTGTAAGGCAGGGTCTCAACCATGACATCACAGGTCAACAACGATGCCTATGGCACATGATGGCAACAACAACTGCACGAGTTACACCAGGAAAGCACAATCCTCCATCAGTGCTCAGACTGTCCGCAATAGGCTGAGAGAGGCTGGACTGAGGGCTTGTAGGCCTGTTGTAAGGCAGGTCCTCACCAGACATCCCAGGCAAAACATCGCCTATGGGCACAAAAACCCACCGTCGCTGGACCAGACAGGACTGGCAAAAATGCTCTCACTGACGAGTCGTGGTTTTGTCTCACCAGGGGTGATGGTCGGATTCGCGTTTATCGTCGAAGGAATGAGCGTTACACGAGGCCTGTACTTCTGGAGCGGGATCGATATGGGAGGTGGAGGGTCCGTCATGGTCTGGGGCATTGGACTGAGCTTGTTGTCATTGGCAGGCAATCTCAACGCTGTGCGTTACAGGGAAGACATCCTCCTCCCTCATGTGGTACCCTTCCTGCAGGCTCATCCTGACATGACCCTCCAGTATGACAATGCCATCAGCCATACTGCTCGTTCTGTGCGTGATTTCCTGCAAGACAGGAATGTCAGTGTTCTGCCATGGCCAGCGAAGAGCCCGGCTCTCAATCCCATTGAGCACGTCTGGGACCTGTTGTATCGGAGGGTGAGGGCTAGGTCCATTCCCCCCAGAAATGTCTGGGAACTTGMAGGTGCCTTGGTGGAAGAGTGCGGTAACATCTCACAGCAAGAACTGTCAAATCTGGTGCAGTTGATGAAGAGGAGATGCACTGCAGTACTTAATGCAGCTKGTGGCCACACCAGATACTGACTGTTASTTTTGATTTTGACCACCCCTTTGTTCAGGAACACATTATTCCATTTCTGTTGGTCACATGTCTGTGAAACTTGTTCAGTTTATGTCTTAGTTGTTGAATCTTGTTATGTTCATACAAATATAAGTTTGCTGGAAATAAATGCAGTTGACAGTGAGAGGACGTTTATTTTTTTGCTGAGTTTATTTTATACTTATATATTCTTATCCCATTCTTTCACTAGATTGTGTGTATTAGGTTTTGTTGTGGAATTGTTAGACATTACACATTATTATCAATTAGATTTGATAAGTTGAATCAGGTGTGTTAGTGCTGGGCTATAACAGAAGCACAACCAGCATACATCCAGCGGAAGGATTGGCCTGCTACAGTTGTAATAAGTTTGCAGCCTACAATGTGTGTGACTTTTAACTGTATTGTTGTATGCAACATTTGCTAACATAAGTATTTGCTAACTCTTCATCTGCTTTTCATCTGCTTTCAACTCTTCAACATTTGCTAACATAAGTATTTGCTAACTCTTCATCTGCTTTCGCAGCTCTCCATATCTGAAGACAGACATCATAAAGAAACATGCTTCACTTTATTGCAATTAGACAGCCCTGACCATAATCTCTCTGAATGTCTTCATAGTTTCTCTCAAGGGTCTAAAACTGGAGAATATTTTCATAATGTCATCCCACAACCCTATCTAACTAGTACACCTACTCCCTTTTCTGACAGCTGGAGCAGAAAATCCTTTCACCCGCTTCCATTGAAGTTATCTACAAAAGCATTTGGAGCATGAGTTTTTAATTTACAATGATAAATAAGCCTACATCAAGATATCAAGCTAATATGAAGTTAACTGGCTGACGATATTTCACTTAGCTATAGTATGTACAGTTGAAGTCGGAAGTTTATATACACTTAGGTTGGAGTCATTAAAACTCGTTTTTCATCCACTACACAAATGTCTTGTTAGCAAACTATAGTTTTGGCAAGTCGGTTAGGATATCTACTTTGTGCATGACACAAGTAATTTTTTCAACAATTGTTTACAGACAGATTATTTCACTTATAATTCACTGTATCAAAATTCCAGTGGGTCAGAAGTTTACATACACTAAGTTGACTGCCTTTAAACAGCTTGGAAAATTCCAGAAAATTATGTCATTGCTTTAGAAGCTTCTGATAGGCTAATTTACATAATTTGAGTCAATTGGAGGTGTACCTGTGGATATATTTCAAGGCCTACCTTCAAACTCAGTGCCTCTTTGCTTGACATTGTGGGAAAATCTAAAGAATTCAGCCAAGACCTCAGAAAAAAATTGTAGACCTCCACACGTCTGCATTCATCCTTGGGAGCAATTTCCAAATGCCTGAAGGTACCACGTTCATCTGTACAAACAATAGTACGCAAGTATAAACACCATGGGACCACACAGCCGTCATACCGCTCAGGAAGGAGACGTATTCTGTCTCCTAAAGATGAACGTACTGTGATGCTAAAAGTGCAAATCAATCCCAGAACAAYAGCAAAGGACCTTGTGAAGATGCTGGAAGAAACAGGTACAAAAGTATCTATATCCACAGTAAAACGAGTCCTATATCAACATAACCTGAAAGGCCGCTCAGCAAGGAAGAAGCCACTGCTCCAAAACCGCCATAAAAAAAACAGACTTCCGTTTGCAACTGCACATGGGGAAAAGATCGTCATTTTTGGCAAAATATCCTCTGGTCTGATGAAACAAAAATAGAACTGTTTGGCCATAATGACCATTGTTACGTTTGGAGGGAAAAAGGGAAGGCTTGCAAGCCGAAGAACACCATCCCAACCGTGAAGCACGAGGGTGGCAGCATCATGTTGTGGGGGTGCTTTGCTGCAGGCGTGACTGGTGCACTTCACAAAATAGATGGCATCATGAGGTAGGAAAATGATGTGGATATATTGAAGCAACATCTAAGGACATCAGTCACAAAGTTAAAGTTTGGTCGCAAATGGGTCTTCCAAATGGACAATGACCGCAAACATACTTCCAAAGTTGTGGCAAAATGGCTTAAGGACAACAAAGTCAAGGTATTGGAGTGGCCATCACAAAGCCCTGACCTCAATCCTATAGAAAACCTGTGGGCAGAACTGAAAAAGCATGTGTGAGCAAGGAGGCCTACAAACCTGACTCCGTTACACCAGCTCTGTCAGGAGGAATGGGCCAAAATTCACCCAACTTACTGTGGGAAGCTTGTGGAAGGCTACCTGAAACGTTTGACCCAAGTTAAACAATTTAAAGGCAATGCTACCAAATACTAATTGAGTGTATGCAAACTTCTGACCCACTGGGAATGTGATGAAAGAAATAAAAGCTGAAATAAATCATTCTCTCTACTATTATTCTGACATGTCACATTCTTAAAATAAAGTAGTGATCCTAACTGACCTAAGACAGGGAATTTGTACTCAGATCAAATGTCAGGAATTGTGAAAAACTGAGTTGAAATGTATTTAGCTAAGGTGTATGTAAACTTCCGACTTCAACTGTACAATTGTCTAGCTAGCTAGCCAGCTAACAAGCAGCTCATTAGCCTACACACAGTGGCCTGCTGTCACTAGCTAGCTAATAGTACATTGTTTTTTAACGTTTTCAAAATACATTTACTTACTTGAATATGTTCAAGTAAGTAAGTGGATGTGACGTTGATCATGGAGAAGATTTTTTTATTTTACCTTTATTTAACTTGGATTTGAACCAGGGTGTCTGTAGTGACACCTCTAGAGCTGAAATACAGTGCCTTAGACCGCTGCACCACTCGGGAGCCCATGGCTTCTCAGCAAGCAAACAAAGATGGACGAAACTGAGGTTTTGTTTGAAACTGCCAGTGAGTCGGGTGAGGCTAATAGTACAGAAAGTGAGACAGTGGGTTACAGTGGTGAAGAGAAAGGGAAATAATAGAAGTAAAGCTATGGTGGAAAATAGGAAACCACTAGACTCATTTTTAGTCTGAGTGCGAGTTTTGGATCAATGCTACTTGGGAAATCTGTTTAACGTCTTGAGGAAAATTTGAAATGTGTTGGGGGAAAGTGAGGAGTCGGTGAGAGTCACAAGAAGTGGTTTTATTTAGATTTTTGGTGCGTCTACGGAGCAGAAGAAGCGTGTTTTAAGACTCAAAAAGATATCAGAGTGGAATGTTTCCTGTATGCATTTTTGTAGTAGGGCGCCTATCAAGGTGGTTATTTCTGGGATGGCGCAAGAAATAAAGGCAGAGGATATTACTGAATATCGATGGAGTGGTTGGTGCACTTTGACTGACCTGTATGGTTGGACAAAATAAATTMACTTCATCCATGCTACTGTTCTTTGATGAAGTCTCTCCCTTCTCATACAAAGTTAGGATTCATGAGATATCCTGTAAGAGCTTTTGTGCACAAGCCCCTTCAGTGTCATAAAAGTAAAATATTTGGTCATGTGTCAAGTGTGTGCAAAAGGGAAGAGCATTGTATGCCTGATGAAGTGAAATGCTGCAACTGTGGAGGTGAACATGTGCTTAAATTTCTGGAGTGCCCTGTTAGGGTGAAGGAGAATGAGGTGGCAAGGGGAAGGAGTGTCCAGCGTGTCACCTAACTGGAGGAGGTGAGAAGATTGGAAGGAACGAGTGGCGGCGAAGAAAATGGTAGTAGAGCCACCACGACTAGTGAAGGTTTCTCATCAACCGAGGGATAGTGAAATGCTACATGTTAAAAGGTGGACTTTGTATTATTTATTGCAATGGTCACAAACTGTACAGCACAGCGGAGAAGAAGTCATTGTGAATGCYGCTTAATTATTTGGTGGGTCTTCGTGATTTCAGTCAAGGCTGTGCAAGAAATGCGGTTGGTGAATGTACTGCCATCACAGGCCCTGAGCCTGTGTAGGGATGTATTTTGGAGTGGGCTGTGATTGAAGAAGTGGGATGGGTTTTCTAAGTTGACGTGTTCATATTTTGTACAATGTCGTTTTCCCCCTTTCCTGCAATAGTTTTTATTGTTTCTTATTCAATATCCCGTCCAACTGGTGGCGGTAATGCACCATTAACATTGGATGCCAACCGCTGTTAAACCCCATTGAAGAAGAATATACTGTATGCACGCCCACAAAGAAGCCAATGTTTTGGAGTGAAGAGTTGTCAAGCGGATGCACCGCTTCTGGTCGAAACGTACCATTAGGCCACAATGATCAGCAGCCTCTCTGCCAGCTGTTGAAAGTTAGTCAAGATGGGATATGTGTTACCTTGTGAGGGAATTTGTCCCCAGGTTACTACAGTGTTCCAAATGCAAAGTGTTTGGGCATGTGTCAAGTGTTTGCAGAGAGTATGACTTGAGTGATTATTGAGTTCCCTGAATGTCCTGTACGGGTGAAGGAGGCAGAGATTGCTAGGATAAGAGCTGTTCAGCGTGTATCCTATGCCGAACAAGCGAGAATAGTTAAACAATGTTGGAGTGGTTCGGTTGCCGTGGAGACACCACAATCCAGTGCTGTGGGGATTTTGGGGCATTTATTGCTATGGTGATGAATCGCACTGCATGCATGAGTGAATAAGAACTCAAGAAAGGTCGATATCGTATCTGCAGCTGAATGCTTCTCGGAATGAAGAATGTAACGTGTGAGGAGCTGCATGGCTTATTGACTGGAGCAGCAGTTCCGTCCTCTCAGGTCATTGGATCTAAGTAGGGCTCTGAGTGTTTTTGAAGAACTGTTTTATTTTTGTTGGATGTTTGATTGGACAAAACGTTTTTATTTTATTTACCTTTTCCATTTTGGATTTCCCCCTTTTATATTTCGCGTATCCATTAGTGGGCGACAATACACCGTTTCCGGTGTAGTTCGCCCTAAAACACAACAGAAGAAGAAGGCTCTCTGCCATGTTGCCTGCATACTGATGAATAGACACATGCACACAATAGAGTGCCATTTAGGATGCATCCAATGAGTGTCAACATGTTGGCCAAGATGTTTTCCATCATCCTTACAATTATCATGTAGATCTAAAAGCAACACAGAGTGCTCAAAGAAATGATTTCAATGGTTATTGGACATGATAGTAAAAGGCATTCAGTGGTTATTGTACAGAGTGAAAGACAAAAACAAGTTGCTGTTAGTTAACCTCTGTACCCCCTAAGGTCATGTGCCAAAGATTYCATATTGATCTAAGACAGAAGTATAACACAGTGTCTGCGCAACCATTAGGCCAACACTGTTGGAGAAAAACATCATTTCAAGATTGGAGGAGATTGACAATGTAAAGTTGTGTCTTCAACTGGTCATAGTGCTGATCAAAGCAGCATGATTCAGCATACCATCACCAGGATAAAATAGGTCACAACAAGGGACATTTGCAGAGGCGATTTTAGCATGTAAATCTTGGTGGGGCAAAAAAGAAATTACGGATGCATGCCAGCAAAGCCACTACACAAACACTAAACAATACATAAAATGCACTCTCGTGTCTCTGACTACGATTCAATTATATGACATGTTATTTTATCAAATCGATTACCTAACGTTGAATTGATTACGTCATTGAATTAAACCATGCAACAATTAAACCATTAACCTGGGGCACCAAGGAAGCATTAATTTCTATAGAGCGGTTATCTCCCGAATCCACTCTCTTAAAGATCTGAAGATCTCTTATATCAATAGCAGTCAATTATTAATCGTCACCTCGATCGGTCTCATTCTGATTGTCATAAGTACTTGGTTATCTGCACGAAACAGCTAACAAGTTGAATCAGCAATACACAAATTAGCTTAATTATTTATTTACTAAATACCTAAATAATCACACAGAATTACATATATATACACAGGATAGATCACACATCGATTACTAATCATGTCATGAAAAGCCCCTAGTGGGCTAACCCGATATGACGGCTGGTTACACAAAGAAAGGGGGTTGGGTTTGAATGAAAGAGTGGGAAGACTGTGGGGCGAAGGGGATTGGGACTCTATCAGATCTTGAGAAGCTATGATGCCGTAAATACAGAATCTTATGCATTCTAATAACCGCCCATTCGGAAAAGGAAAATGGAAGATATATAAACTCAGCAAAAAAAGAAAAGTCCCTTTATCAGGACCCTGTCTTTCAAAGATAATTTGTAAATATCAAAATAACTTCACAGATCTTCATTGTAAAGGGTTTAAACACGGTTTCCCATGATTGTTCAATGAACCATAAACAATTAATGAACATGCACCTGTGGAACGGTCGTTAAGACACTAACAGCTTACAGATGGTAGGCAATTAAGGTCAGTTATGAAAACTTAGGACACTAAAGAGGCCTTTCTATTGACTCTGAAAAACACAAAAAGAAAGATGCCCAGGGTCCCTGCTCATCTGCGTGAATGTGCCTTAGGCATGCTGCAAGGAGGCATGAGGACTGCAGATGTGGCCAGGGCAATAAATTGCAATGTGATTGATTGGTATTTTTAAATCACTGATGAATGATCTTGAGACTGATTCYCTAACCTGTCAATGTTTTTCATTTGCTGTTTTTGATTTTGTTATACTCTTGTGAATTCTATGGTTTTTACTAGATTACTTGTTGTTTGTCTGTCATTTTTGTAATGACTTGGTGCTGCCTATCTTGGCCAGGACGCTCTTGAAAAAGAGATTTTAAATCTCAATGAGCCCTTCCTGGTTAAATAAAGGTTAAATAACATTTTTAAAATTAAAATGTCCATACTGTAAGACGCCTAAGACAGCGCTAGAGGGAGACAGGACGTACAGCTGATCGTCCTCACAGTAGCAGACCACGTGTAACAACACCTGCACAGGATCGGTACAGCCGAACATCACACCTGCGGGACAGGTACAGGATGGCAGCAACAACTGCCCGAGTTACACCAGGAACGCCCAATCCCTCCATCAGTGCTCAGACTGTCCGCAATAGGCTGAGAGAGACTGGACTGAGGGCTTGTAGGCCTGTTGCAAGGCATCTCCTCACCAGACATCACTGGCAACAATGTCGCCTATGGGCACAAACCCACCGTCGCTGGACCAGACAGGACTGGCAAAAAGTGCTCTTCACTGACGAGTTGCGGTTTTGTCTCACCAGGGGTGATGGTCGGATTCGGGTTTATCATCGAAGGAATGAGTGTTACACCGAGGCCTGTACTCTGGAGCGGGATCGATTTGGAGGTGGAGGGTCCGTCATGGACTGGGGTGGTGTGTCACAGCATCATCGGACTGAGCTTGTTGTCATTGCAGGCAATCTCAACACTGTGCGTTACTGGGAAGACATCCTTGTGTGGTACCCTTCCTGCAGGCTCATCCTGACATGACCCTCAAGCATGACAATGCCACCAGCCATACTGCTCGTTCTGTGCGTGATTTCCTGCAAGACAGAAATGTCAGTGTCCTGCCATGGCCAGCGAAGAGCACGGATCTCAATCCTATTGAGCACGTCTGGGACCTGTTGGATCGGAGGGTGAGGGCTAGGGCCACTCCCCCCAGAAATGTCCGGGAACTTGCAGGTGCCTTGGTGGAAGAGTGCGGTAGCATCTCACAGCAAGAACTGGCAAATCTGGTGCAGTCCATGAGGAAGAGATGCACTGCAGTACTTAATGCAGCTGGTGGCCACACCAGATACTGACTGTTACTTTTGATTTTGACCCCTCCTTTGTTCAGGGACACATTATTCAATTTCTGTTAGTCACATGTCTGTGGAACTTGTTCAGTTTATGTCTCAGTTGTTGACTCTTGTTATGTTCATACAAATATTTACACATGTTAAGTTTGCTGAAAATAAACACAGTTGACAATGAGAGGACATTGCTTTTTTTCCTGAGTTTATTTACTCTGAGCTGCGCTTCGATAGATGGGTCGAAGATGGAAGACTGGTTTGCCCAGCAGAGATCGCCATTGTCCTTTGAAGAATCTTTCTGGTCGTAGTGTTGTAGAGCGGATACGTTAAAGTACCCTGTCGTTCTTAGGAGATTGTCTGTCCTTYCCTAGGCCACGTACGTGTACAGCTGCAGCTGATAACTTGACGTCTAGAAGGTATCACTTCTTCTTTAGTGAATAATCTTTCAAAGTTCATACCAAGTTGCCATAATCAGCTTGCTCTGTATTCTGGCTGATCTAGTTGAAATTCACCATTCCAGCATGGTGATCGTCACCTCCACGTTGAAATTCGCCCTTTTAAACGTTAGGACAGCTGTTCGCTCGTCATCGGGAACTGAGGTTGACTTCTGTCAACGAGCTTTTGTACTGGGGGAGAGAAGGGCGTGTTTCATAGTTCTCAACCAATGTCTGTTCACTTGGGCGTGGCCACTGAGTGAGCATAAGTTTACTTATGAAAACAATTATCTCATTTAGAAGCTAAAATCACATTTCATCTTCTCACAAATAGTTTAATATTTAAACATTTAAATTGCACAACAATTCTATGTGAATCTGAGAACTAGAATGTGTAGACTTTCCAAGACACAATTTATGTAATCCTATCAGATATAATGTCGACAACAACTGATCTGACATCATATGGTATCATATGACATCAACTGGTTGAGAAAGGGAAATATTGTTCCATTCCCCAACCTTTTGATATTACCATACTTTCTCTGTGGTAACACAGGGCTTTCCAAGAGTCCATTCTGTAGAGTGGAAAGAAAAGGGGGAAAGGTATTTATGGGGGGGGGTCATAAACCTCATCCAACAGGACAACGTCATGACAGCACTATAACGGGGACAAACGGTGCCCACAAACTGTTAGGGCCAACATAAACAGCAGAGCCCAACACCTTACCACTGCTACTCCTAGCTATCAGCGGAGCCTTGTCTGGCAGCGAAACAAGTTAATTCAGCCTTATTTACTGCCTTTAAAAAAAACATAGCTGATATGGCTGACTTGCTTAAACAAATGTGGTTTCTACTGACAATTGACATGTACAAACTATGGCATAAGGGGGCAACAAGCGGATAAGAGGCAATCCGTAATTTTGATTAAGACATTAATGAGTGAGCTAGGACGGACGTAGTCAATATAACTATTTGTTCAGCACTTTTTAAATGTACTGCGACAGAATTCAGAACATGGGCCGTTCTTACAGTGTTTTTCCTGTACACCAAGTCAGAACCATAGGATAAATAAAGTGGGCATATAAGCAGACAATTAAACCTCTTACAATATTCAATGATTACATTTCTCTAAAAGAGGTTACAGGCTACATGTGTACACAACAGTAGGCGAAATTATGAGGTGAAAATAGACCAGATTATTAGGATGAGGCACATGGCTACTAACAGCTTACTACACAACATACACTTAGTATTACTTTCTTAGCTACAGCATACATATCTCCCTGGCATATTACATCATTTATGTAGCAGCCAACAATACATTTTTGGACTCACCTTGTGCTCTGCTCACTTGAACATGAAGGTGGCGCGGCAGTTCACGACTTACAACTCCGAGTTGACTGTTCAAAACGTATTTTGGCAGTCGGAGCTAGTTTTTCCCGAGTTCCCAGTTGTCTTGAATTCACTGAAGTCAGATTTCCCAGTTCTGAGTTAATGGTTGTTTTGATCGTGGCAGAAATCATGCTGGATTGACAGCATGGCCAATGTTGAATGTTTATCATTTTAAGCTTGGAAAAGACAGACAGCCTTAAACTATTTTAATGAAATCATTGGATTATTAGTAGGTCTTATTATTTACTTTTATTTAATCAGGGTGTAAACATTGAGACCAGTGTCTCTTTTATGAGGGAGCCCAGTATATACAGTGCCTTCGGAAAGCATTCAGGCCCCTTGACTTTTTCCACTTTGTTACGTTACAGCCTCATTCTAAAATTGATTAAATTGTTATTTTTCCTCATCAATCGATGTACATTACTCCATAATGACAAAGCAAAAACAGGTTTAGAAATGTTTGCTAATTTATAATTTTTTAAACATCAGTATTCAGACCCAAAGCGATTGGGAGGCAGAATGACAGATTTGTACCTTGTCAGCTCAGGGATTTGAACTTGCAACTAGTCCAACACTCTAACCATTAGGCTACGCTGCCGCCCCAAGATTGCCTGTGTGCTTAGAGTCGTTGTCCTGTTGAAAGGTGAACCGTAGCCCCAGTCTGAGGTCCTGAGCGCTCTGGAGCAGGTTTTCATCAAGATCTGTCTGTACATTGCTCCATTCATCTTTCCCTTGATCCTGACTAGTCTCCCAGTCTCTGCTGCTGAAAACATCCCCAAAGCATGATGCTGCCACCACCATACTTCATTGTAGGGATGGTGCCAGGTTTTCTCCAGACGTGACACTTGGCCTTCAGGCCAAAGAGTTCAATCTTGGTTTCATCAGACCAGAGAATCTTGTTTCTCATAGTCTGAGAGTCTTTAGGTGCCTTTTGGCAAACTCCAAGCTTGCTGTCATGTGCCTTTTACTGAGGAGTGTCTTCTGTCTGGCCACTCTACCATAAAGGCCTGATTGGTGGAGTGTTGCAGAGATGGTTGTCCTTCTGGAAGTTTCTCCCATCTCCACAGAGGACCTCTAGAGCTCTGTCGGGTTCTTGGTCACCTCCCTGACCAAGGCCCTTCTCCCACGATTGCTCAGTTTGGCTGGGCGGCCAGCTCTAGGAAGAGTCTTGGTGGTTCCAAACATCTTCCATTTAAGAATGATGGAGGCATCTGTGTTCTTGGGGACCTTCAATGCTGCAGAATTTTTTGCTACCCTTTCCCAGATCTGTGTCTCGACACAATCCTGCCTCGGAGCTCTACGGACAATTCCTACGACCTCATGGCTTGGTTCTTGCTCTGACATGCACTGTCAACTGTGGGACCTTATATAGACAGTTGTGTGCCTTTCCAAATGTCCAATCAATTGAATTTACCACAGGTGGACTCCAATCAAGTTGTAGAAACATCTCAAGGAGGATKAATGGAAACAGGATCCACCTGAGCTCAATTTCAAGTGTCATAGCAAAGAGTCTGAATACTTAAGTAAATAAGGTATTTCTGTTTTTTATTTTTAGTACATTTTCTAATATTTCAGAAAAACTGTTTTTGTTTTGTCATTATGGGGCATTGTGTGTAGATTGCTGAGGAAGTTATTTGATTTAATCCATTTTAGAGGAGCCCCAACTGTTTTGAGCCCCACATCTTTAAGAAAAGAAAACATAAATAAATAATATTATTATAATATATATATATAAAAATGGGGAGTGGGGTTGCCTGTTTTACATGTTATTTTGGCATTAATATGTGTCACATATCAGTTTGCAAACAATGTAAAAAAAAACAAAAGATCATCGAGTTACAGTTTTTTTGGATTGCTTCACACTAAAATTAAAAGTAGTACACTATTAGCAAAACCTTACATTCAAGAAGCAAAACATCAGCCCATATTTGCACAACTATAAGCACATTGTCAACCTCACACTTGTTGCAAAACTCTACACACAGTGATTTGCAAAACACTAAACACACTTAACATACATTACACACAAAAATCTATCATGAAGTCACGTCCTTGCAATACCAAAGCACTGACTGTCAAATTACCACACCGTCCAACCAATTGGTTCAACAAAGTCATCAGGTGTGCAAACACTCGTTTGCTTAATTGTAGACACACCAATCAGGTGTATAAGCACTATAAAAAGCAGCAGGTGAGTTCATCGGTCTTCAAGCACAATGGAAAGAGTCAGAGAAAGAGTAAGACGAGGAGAACGAGGAGGACGAGGAGAGGACGAGGAGAACGAGGAGGACGAGGAGAATGAGGAGGAGGAGGAGGAGGAGGAGGAAGACAAGAAGGTGCTCAAAGAGGACCGAACTGACAAATGAGATCCGCGCAACACTGGTTGACCACGTTGTCAACCACGGCCTGACGCTGAGGGAGGCTGGACTGCGGTACAGCCAAATCTAAGCCGATATACAGTGGCAAGTGTGATGAGAACATTTCGACTGGAAAATAGGTATTGTAAAAATATCATCATATCAAAAACATCTGCACGGTTTCAGTAACTGCTTACAGTACTGTATTCTATGCACTATCAGCACTTCTGTTACTTTTCCTGTGAAATTACTGTACTATTGTATACTGTTTTTTTTCTACATAGGATTGAGGGTCAGGGACGACAAGGGGGAAGGCCTCCTATGTTCACAGAACAGCAAGAGAGGGAGATAGTAAACATGGTTTTGGCCAACATGCTATAACACTCAAGCAGCTCCAAGCTAACATTGTCAATAACCACGCCATTTTCAACGATATCCATCAGGTCTCAACATCAACACTGGCACGCATTCAAAAAAAACAAAAAACATATTCAAATGAAGCAAATTTATCGAGTGCCATTCGAGCGCCAATTCCGAAAGGGTGAAACGATGCGGCATGATTATGCAGAGGTATGTATTACTTTAGCAGTGTGATCTTGCATACTGTCTCAATAATCTTTTACTGTACTGTAATATGTATACTAGATCTACACTGAACTACACAATTTTGCCTGACACTGTTTTTCAGAGAGTTTTACGAATGGATGGAGAGGAGATCCAGCATGAGTTCATTTACGTAGTGAGGCTGGGTTCAACCTGACGAGAACACGAAGGAGGAGAAGAAACATCATTGGCCACAGGGCTATAGTCAATGTCCCAAGGCAACGTGGGGGTAATATAACACTCTGTGCAGCCATTACACAGAATGGGGTCCTCCACCGCCATGCCCATATGGGCCCTTACAACACAGCACTCATACTTACATTCTTGGACCAATTGCACAACAAAAAGCAGCAAATCAAATCGATCATATGCAATACATTGTTGTCTGGGACAATGTGTCTTTCCACCGCTCTGCTCTGGTTTTCAGACTGGTTTCAGCAACATCCACATTTCACCGTCCTATATCTTCCACCATACTCTCCATTCCTCAACCCTATAGAAGAGTTTTTCTCGGCATGGCGGTGGAAGGTATATGATCTCCGTCTCCAGGCTGAGGTACCCCTCATCCAAGCCATGGAGGAGGCCTGTGACCAGATGAAGGTAGCAGCAATGCAAGGATGGATTCGTCATTCAAGACGTTTCTTTCCAAGGTGTCTTGCTAATGACAAYATTGCCTGCGATGTTGATGAAATTCTCTGGCCAGATCCAGCTAGGCGAAGAGACAATGTCTAGTTATTTTGTTAATTTTTTTTTTGAACTTACAATACGTAAAGTGACGTTTGGTTACAGTATTATGAATCTCCATGTCAACATTTTGGGCGTGTTGAGAAATAAATGAGTTTCTTCAGTCTGCAACATTGGTCTTGTGTAGTGTTTGGTGAATGTACATTATATTTGTACTTTGTTGATAGTAGCCTACTCTAATCATAGGGAAGTAGAAGTGCTCAAAGTGTTTTAGGTTTATCACAGCAGAGTGTAACTCGTGCAAACAGAGTATAGTAATGTGAAACGTGTGTGTTTCATATGGTAACAAAGTGTGGTTTTTAAAAAGAAGTGTTTAATTTTGCAAAGGMTCTGTAGTGTTTTGCTAATTGGGTGTGTGGTTGTGGTAATTGTGTGTAGTGTTTTGTAAACACGGGCCCTGTTTTGAAAATCGTGCTTAAGCAATAAAAAAAAACTGTAATATCACCGGTTCTGCTCATGGCAACGTAATTTAGCTGAGTCTACCTTTAAGCAATTTTAGCTTAGTATTTGTGTTTGCATAGTTCCAGTGTATGTTGGTTTTGTGCCGTTAAAAGTTAATAGTTATGTTTGTGCTGTTAATGTATGTTTCTGTCCCTGTTTTGTCCCTGTGTCTTGACGCCTCTCTAACCTGTTGTTTCTGTTGTTGTCGTTTTGTTGCAGGTTTAGGTACCTGGCAGATTCAGGCACAGTGATGGCTTGGAAGAGCTTGATTAGCATATCAGCATTCTGATGTAGCATCTTCCAATCTCAGATTAGGACTACTTTTATATGATATGATGTTTTATATGTTTATATTTTTTTTGTCTAGTGAATCTGTTTCGCCACAGGTAATTTGTTGAGTGTAACATTGCATCAGATTAGAGCTATAGTGCTTATTCTCATCTGCAGTCCCATTGGGTGTCTTTTATATCCCATGTCGTGTTAGGGTTAATATCATACGGTAACTCTGTGTTTAATTGTTTTTAGCTAAACATAGAGGAGACCCACATTTAATCAATTTTAGAATAAGGCTATAACATAATAAAATGTGGAAAAAGTCAAGGGGTCTGAATACTTTCCAAAGGCACTGTAGATAATATTTAGACATGTATAGAGTACAAACAGTTTGGCTAAAGACTCTCAGGTTGGTCGTTTGAGAAGTGACATGAGAATCTGTCTTTTTTTATTTTTTTTATCTCTCCGTCGACAAGAGTACCACACCACTCTCAAACTTGCTACTTTGATTTATTTTAGAGAATGCTAGTCATTGCCTTTGTGGTTGTAGTTCACACCCGCCACCAGCAGAGAGCAGCATAAGCACATACGGATCCTCTCTGATCAGTGACAAACATGAGAGCAGCCAGTTGTGTTGAAAACAATACTTATTTACTCATGAATTAGATATTCTTATTTTATTTTTTCAAATGCTAAGATCACAAAGATATTGGAACATACTTTTGCTAATTTGTTTCACACAATTTCTATTAAATAAAACAAGATCATAAGTAGATAGTTGTACAGCTTATTTTTTAAAGGCAGAATTAATAACCAGTAAAAAGGCCCTGTAAATGAGAATCCAGACTCAACATTGGTCATTTTCTCCTGCTAACATAAATGGTAATTGTCATATTTCAGCTGTAACATGTGCAATAAAATCCCTTACTATCCCTGTTAATTAAGCCTCAGTGAAAAGCCTTGCTTTGCAACAATAAAAACGATGTCAAATCAGTGTGCAAAACAATGCTGTACATATCAGAAATTAATCTACACAGCGGTTTGAATTAAGAAGTAAAAATTAAAACAGGTAATAACTAGGCAAGGCCAGTAGAGAATGGTCATTGTATGTCGTCTGGGCTCCTTGTAAATTAACTCCTTTGTTACCACTGTTGAAAAGCAATTAAAACAGAGGGGATTTGAGTGATTCTATTCTCCAAGAAACTGTCAGCGCCTCCGTGTAATTTATATATTTTTTTAAAGAAAAATAAAAACATTTCCTAGTGCCCACTCCGTTTAAATTAAAGAGCAGGCCCATTTATATTGTGCCTTTTGAGTGAACTAAAGTCTGAGAGGAGGGAAATGTTTGACTGGGGAACACTTGAACAGAGTCGCTGCCTGCCACTAATTCTTGGCGACGCCAATGGTTTACAGAAATCCTGATTCTGTGCATTATTGTTACAGAGAAGATGAGTCTGATACCTTGTCAGAGTTATTAAAAATGATGGTCTGCACATTGGGAATCTGAAAGCTGCCTTAGGCTCTGTTTTTATTAAGTATAGTGAAGTTGTTTTTTTATTTAACTTCCTCATATTACACTTTTATGTGGCGCTGCTGCTGTCAATGTTCAGTTTGTGTGTTTGTTCTCTGCCTAGAATATGGGAAAACATGTAGTAATTAAAATGTATTTTAACATTTTAAGGGGTCCTTATTGCAGTGTAATTACACTGAAACACGTGTTGTAGTTCATCTGAGTGACTCATAGTTACACTGTAATAACCTGTAACTGGTGGTAATTGCAGTCTAATTACAGAGGTATAACAACAAATGCTTGTTACCACTAAATTCACCAATTTAGTGTATAGTTTCTTCTCAGCTGAATCCGATTCAGTAATAACTATCACAATCTCTTGTGGGTGTTCCAGGATTAGATAGGCTCTAATTACCTACCCGTGAATGCACACTCTTCAAAATTACCACTCAATTTTGTTGCTCGCAATTGCCTCAATAAAGTGTATCCTACCATCTGGGTTAACTTGGTTTAGTTTACAAAAACAGATAAGATGTAGGTCAATCTCACTGACTGTGTTCTACCATATGGGTGTCCTCCTCAGGTGGGAGGATAAATACACAAGTACACCACAGAGTACATTTAAAATCTGCATAAGTACAATGTAATTACTAGGTGTTACACAGGATTTTGCTAGTTAAAATGTAATGAATGTGAACTATATAGCACATTAGTCATCCTGACAACCTGGCCCTTATTTTAAGGCGTCCAGAAGCACCATCCAAGTGGGAGGATAAACACACTAGTACACCAGAGTACATGTAATATCTGCATAAGTTCAATGTAATTACTAGACCACTAGACCTTGTGTTACACCTGTGTTACAAGGCATATTAAGCTAGTTACAATGAAGTGTAAGTTGACGGGTATTTGTAATTAATGTGTACTTATATAGTACATTACCCATCCTGACAACCAGGCCCTAGAGGTCTTCACGGCTCCAAAGAGTTGCACACATTCGGAAATAGACCTGAGGCTTTCCCACCTGGCCCAGACATGAATAATACAATGTTTAAATATAGAGACCGTTCCCGAACGGACCTGAGGACAATTAGACCCTTTCTGATCCGATCCGACCCCAGTGACAGAAACTGCAGAAAGGTCGTTTTCTAAGCTACTTTATTAACCAGAGCTGATAAAGCGCGAGAGGAAGGAGAGAGAAATGCCACTCTAGCAGGCAAGAGGCCGTAACGTCAGCGAGTGACACGTGGAACAGGAAAGAGGGAGACAGAGACGAGAGACCAGTAGACTAATAACTGCCATATCWAGGTTATTTATCATCAAATATAATAACGTCGTACCTGTTTTGACTGCATCAAACCGTGAGGAGCTAGTTAAACTACCTAACGTTAGCTAGCTATGTTAATTGAGGAAGCAATGCATGCGCTTTCTCATCCTACAGTTACAAATAACAACTCATTTCAGAATATTAAGTAACGTTAGCAGCCTACCGTTTGGCGCTTGGTCGTTGTAGCTTATCCTTCTCCTTTAACTTTTAATTCCGTAATTTTAATTGAATAGATACAGTCTCCTGACCTTGTTACACAAGGAGGCTCTATGACTGTAGCCTATTGCCACTTTGATGACTTATGATTGGCCAACAACAACAAGCGCCATGCTTCACTCTCGTGAAAAGCAAGAGCAGCAGCATATAACATTTCTCTCCACTGAAGCAGTTGCTTTCGGATCTGGACCTTCCAGAAAAATCTGTTAAAATTACACACACCAGAGACCCGTGACAATCCTATTAGATCCGTCCCAGACCCATGACATTGTTTAGAATTCTGGAGCTGGACCCACTCGAGTCCAGGATTGGGTCTGGGGTATTCGGGTACAGGTGGATCCATGAAGACTACCTGGCTGGCCCTAATTACAAAGCTTCTGGAAGCACCATCCAATGAAAAAAATAAACACACTAGTACATCACAGAGTACATGTGATATCTGTATAAGTACGATGTAATTACCAAGTGTWAAAAAGGATTTTGCTAGTTAAAATGAAGCATATCTTGAGGAGTACATATTTGTAATTAATGTGTACTTATATTACATTACCCATCCTGACAACCAGGTCCTAATTGTAAATCTTCTGGAAGCACCATCCAAGTGAGAAAATAAAAACAGTAGTACACCACAGAGTACATGTAATATCTGCATAAGTACTTTATAATTACTAGGTGTTACACATGATTTAGCTAGTTAAAATAAAGAGTATCTTGAGTGGTATTTGTAGTTGGACCTGTCTGGGGGTATCATCGGATAGGGCCACAGAGTCTCCTGACCCCTCCTGTCTCAGCCTCCAGTATTTATGCTGCAGTAGTTTATGTGTCGGGTGGCTAGGGTCAGTCTGTTATATCTGGAGTATTTCTCCTGTCTTATCCGGTGTCCTGTGTGAATTTAAGTATGCTCTCTCTAATTCTCTCTTTCTCTCTCTCGGAGGACCTGAGCCCTAGGACCATGCCTCATGACTACCTGACATGATGACTCCTTGTTGTCCCCAGTCCACCTGGCCGTGCTGCTGCTCCAGTTTCAACTGTTCTGCCTGCGGCTATGGAACCCTGACCTGTTCACTGTGATTACTATTATTTGACCATGCTGGTCATTTATGAACATTTGAACATCTTGGCGATGTTCTGTTATGATCTCCACCCGGCACAGCCAGAAGAGGACTGGCCACCCCTCATAGCCTGGTTCCTCTCTAGGTTTCTTCCTAGGTTTTGGCCTTTCTAGGGAGTTTTTCCTAGCCACCGTGCTTCTACACCTGCATTGCTTGCTGTTTGGGGTTTTAGGCTGGGTTTCTGTACAGCACTTTGATATATCAGCTGATGTAAGAAGGGCTATATAAATACATTTGATTTGATTTAGTTATTGTGTACCTACAAACAGTGGTGTAAAGTACTTAAGGAGAAATACTTTAAAGTACTACTTAATTAGTTTTTTGGGGTATTTGTACTTTACTTTACTATTTATATTTGACAACTTTTACTTTTACTTCACTACATTCCTAAAGAAAATAATATACTTTTTACTCTATACATTTTCCCTGACACCCAAAAGAACTCGTTACATTTTGACAGGAAAATGGTCCAATTCACACACTTATCAAGAGAACATCCCTGGTCATTCCTACTTCCTCTGATCTGACGGAATCACTAAATACAAATGCTTCGTTTGTAAATTATGTCTGAGTGTTGGAGCGTGCCCCTGGCTATCGGTCAATAAAAAATATAAATTGTGTCGTTTGGTTTGCTTAATATAAGGAATTTCAAATAGTTTATACTTTTGATACTTAAGTACATTTGAGCAATTCCATTTACTTTTGAAACTTAAGTATATTTAAAACCAAATACTTTTAGACTTTTACTCAAGTAGTATTTTACTGGGTGACTTACACTTTTACTTGAGTCATTTTCTATTAAGGTATCTTTACTTTTACTCAAGTATGACAATTGAATACTTTTTCCACCACTGCCTACAAAGTATGTTACCCATCCTGACAATCTAATCGTCAGCTTCAGAAAGAACCATCCTAGTGAGAAAACAAACACACTTATAGACTACAGAGTACATATCTGCACGTACAAAGTTGTTGTAACACAGGATTTAGCTATTTAAAGTTAAGCGTAACCTTATAGTTACCTATGAGCAATTTCTATATAATTACTTACTTCTCATTAACAAGTGAAAATACCTACTAACAAAATATATGCTTCTCCTTTAGTCAACTTTATTGCAACAGGTAAAAAGACCTTACATTTCTTACACAATTACAAGGATTTTTATTGTTAGATTCATACTTTGATTCATTAGAAACAAAGCTATCGGGCTACTCAATTAGATTAAAAAAACAATTCTAGTGGTGTTGAGTAGTAGCCTATATAGCTAATTTAGAAAAATGGATTATGTTTTTCTTCCTTTTTTAATATTACAATTAACAATGGAAATCAACAATCTCTCTGACTTCATCTGTTTCTTTCTTATAAGCATTTTCCCATCCTAGAGTGAAACCTTGTGGGAATCTGTAGTAGAGAAAAAAAAACTATACTAGTTATCATCATCATGATTTCTATAGTTTATGCCTGCTACCTAGCCTGTTAAACACTGAGCCGTTGCTTTGGGACCTGTACAGGTGTTTTTTTTTCAATCAGAAAATAGAAAGTGCCATATCATTTGAAATCTACAGGCCTTGTCTTTTTGGAAATCGAACTCAAATCTTACTGCTGGCAATGTCATAAGAATCTCCCCCTCCTCCACCTCCCCCCATAAAGACCATATATCATGCGCTATTATCAGCACTCAGGATAAGACCCAGATGCAGACAGTTCGAATCACAGAAATGTATTTACACAACGTAGCAGGCAGATGTTGGTAATCCAGGGCAGAGTCCGTAAGGTACAGAATGGTAGGCAGGGTCAGGGCAGACAGAGGTCAGTAATCCAGGGCAGTGTCAAAAGGTACAGAACGGCAGACAGGGTCAGAGCAGGCAGATTGGTCAAAACCAGGAGAACTAGAAAACCGGGACTAAAGAGAACAGGAGTACGGAAAAAGACGCTGGTAGGCTTGATGAGACAAGAAAGAGGAGACAGAGATTTAATCCGTGATACATGAAAAGTGGGATGTATACGGATGGTGCGGGGCAACAGAAGATGWACAGCAGAGGGGCTAAGAATCTTAGAGATGGGGAAAGGGTCGATAAAACGGGGGGAAAGTTTGTGGGACTACACCCGGAGGGGCAGATCCCGAGTGGACAGCCATACCCTGTGCCCGAGACAATAGTGGGGTGCCGGGGTCCGGTAGCTGTCCGCCTGTCGTAGATACCTGGAGGTGGTCTTGAGAAGAGCAGACCGGGCTCTCTTCCAGGTACGGCGACAGACGGACATTTGGGCTGAGGGTATGCTGACCTTTTCCTCTTGCTCAGGGAAGAGCGGGGGCTCATATCCCATCAAACACTCGAAAGGCAAGAGACCAGTGGCTGAGCAGGGTAGGGTGTTACGGGTGTATTCCACCGACACGAGTTGCTGGCTCCAGGTGGTGGGATTGGCGGAGACGAGGCAGCGACGAGTCTTTTCTAGGTCCTGATTGGCTTGCTCCGACTGGCCATTGGACTGAGAGTGAAACCCGGAGGACAGGCTGGCCGACGATCCAATGAGTGTGCAGAACGCCTTYCACAACTGGGACGAGAACTGATGACCACGGTCGGAAACCATGTCCACCGGAAGTCCATGGATCCGGTAGGAGATGGTAAAGGTGAACYGAGTGAAATGTAGGGCCCATCGAGCTTGCCTGGAGTTGAGACGYTTGGCGGTGTGGAGATATTCCAGGTTCTTGTGATCTGACCACACAATGAATGGATGTTCTGCCCCCTCTAACCAGTGCCTCCACTCCTCCAATGCCATCTTCACCGCAAGTAGTTCTCGATTTCCCTCATCGTAATTCCTCTTCGTGGCGTTAAGACGATGGGAGAAGAAGGCGCAGGGATGCAGCTTGAGGTCCAGGGCAGAACGCTGGGGCAGGACAGCCCCGACTCCGACGTCCAAAGCGTCGACCTCCACCACCAACTGACGGGACGGGTCTGGATAGATTAATATGGGAGCTATGGTGAAGCGGTGCTTAAAGTCCAGGAACGCCCGGTCAGCAGCTGGGGACCATGTGAACGGGACATTGGGAGAGGTGAGTGCTAAAAGGGGGAATCCAGGATGCTGTAACCTCGGATAAAACGGCAATAGAAATGGGCAAATCCCAGGAAGCGTTGCAGCTGCACTCTGGACGTGAGTTGGGGCCAATCCACCACCGCTCTCACCTTTCCGGGATCCATCTGCACATTACCAGCAGTGATGATGTATCCAAGGAAGGAGATTGGGGAGTGATATAATTCCCATTTTTCTGCTTTCACAAAAAGATGGTTCTCCAGGAGACGCTGGATGACTTGTTTGATGTGGAGAACGTGTTCTTGAGCCGAGCGGGAAAAGACGAGGATGTCATCGAGGTAGACGAACATGAACGGTTCAACATGTTGCGGAGAACGTCAATTACCAGAGCCTGGAACACAGCAGGAGCGTTGGTCAGATAGAATGGCATCCCCAGGTATTTGTTGTGTCCGCTAGCCGTGTTGAAGACTGTCTTCCAATCGTCACCTTCCTGTATCCACACCAGATGGTAGGCATTCCACAGGTCCAACTTAGTGAAAATGGTGGCCCCCTGGAGTGGCTCAAAAGCCAAGGCGATGAGTGGTAGCGGCTAGTGGTTCTTAACCATGATGCCATTGAGGCCCTGGTAGTTGATGCATGGGCAAAGGGTTTTGTCCCTCTTCTCCACAAAGATTAACCCTGCACTGGGAGGCAGAAGGACGGATACACCCTGCAGCCAGGGAGTCCTCGATGTACATTTCCATAGCCTTAGTCTCCGGACCCGACAGTGAATACAGCTGTCCCCGGGGTGGTGTAGTGCCCGGGAGAAGGTCAATCACGCAGTCATTGGGTCGATGCAGAGGAAACGAAGTGGCCCGGGCCTTGCTGAAAACCTCCCGGAGGTTCTGGTACTCCRCGGGAATAGCGGAGAGGTTCGAGGCTTCTTCCGAGCCCACAAGAAGACGTCCCGGGAACGGGCTCCAGCCCATGATAGCACCAGCAGTCCAGTCGATGAGGGGATTGTGACGCTGGAGCAATGAAAATCCCAATGCCACGGGTAACTGAGGAGACTTGATGAGCACGAACTGCATAGTCTCACTGTGGTTCCCTGACACTCACAGGTTGATAGGAGTGGTATTGTGGCTGACTCTGCCTATGGAGCGCCCATACAGCACCTCTAACGTCCATGGGAATGGAGAGGGGCTGAGTGGAGATGCCCAGCTCTGACACCAGGGTAGTGTCAATGAAGCTCTCATCAGCCCCAGAGTCAATGAGTACCCTTGAGAGATTTCGACTGGTCGCCCCACCGCGACCAGTCGGCATGGAGAGGGGTACAAGTAAGGAAAGAAGGAGAATTCTCTGTATGGCCCACCAGAGAACTCGTACCTACTGATGAGCCTGGTCTTTTAATGGACAGGTAGACACGTAATGACTGGTTGTCCCACAATACAGACAACTTTGGTGTTAAGTCTGCGTAAACGTTCGGCTGGAGACAACCTAGCTCTGCCGAGTTGCATCGGCTCTGGAAGAGGCGAGTCGGCAGACCTCGGAGACTCTCGGGGGAACTCGGGTAACCTCGGATTCTCTCGGAAACGTAGACTCTGGGGACTTCCGTGATTCCTCTGAGGTGAGGTGGGATCCTTGGGCGAGCGAGTGGGACCCGAATCAGACCTCATCTCCCTCCTACGTTCCTGTAGCCGCCCATTAATCCGGATGGTCAAGGCGATGAGAAAGTCGAGATCCGTAGGCAATTCCCGGGCTGCGAGCTCGTCTTTAACCTCCCCCTATAATTCATGGAGGAACGTGTCGAACAGGGATTCCGGGTTCCAGGCACTCTCGGCAGCCAACATGCGGAAATCAACAGCATAGTCTGCCACACTGCGGGAGTCTTGACGAAGCTGGAGTAACTCCCGGGCAGCCTCTTTCCTGGACAACGGATAATCAAAAACCTTTTTCACCTCAGCCACGAACTCCTCCAGACTGAAGCACATGGCAGATTGTGGTTCCCACACAGCCATAGCCCAAGCAAGGGCCCTCCCGCTATGAGGTATGCTATGTTCAAGCGGTGTGAGGGAAAGGACGAGGGCTGCAGCTCGAAGATTAGGGGACACTGGAAGAGAAACGCCCGAAAGGTTCCTGACTTTCCAGCGAATCGTTCCGGAGGAGGTAAGCGGGGTTCTCGGGAAGCTGTAGTGGCCTGGAGAGATGCGCAGCTGACAGCGGGTTACTGAGGGGCTAGGAGGTTACTGTTGTGGCTGGCTGCCTAACAGCCAATCCGTGGAATTGCTCCGGCAATGTATTCAAGGCACGGTCATGGTGTTCCGCCAAGGTCTGGAATCCTTCCATAAGACCTCAAAGTAACTCCTCGTGTCTCCCAATGGTGGCTCCTTGGGAGGAGACAGCGTTGCGGAGCTGGTCCGAGTCTGCTGGGTCAGTCATGGTCAGTTCGTACTATCAGAAGTCAGGATAAGACTCAGATGCAGACAGTTCGAAGCACAGAAGTTTATTTACAAAACAGGGGGCAGGCAAATGACAGGTCAAGGGCAGGCAGAGGTCATTAATCCAGGGCAGAGTCTGTAAGGTACAGAACGGCAAGTAGGCTCAGGGTCAGGGCAGGCAGAGGTCAGTAATCCAGGCCAGTGTCAAAAGGTACAGAAAATAGGGACTAAAGAGAACAGGAGTACGGAAAAACACACTGGTATGCTTGACGAGACAAGACGAACTGGCAACAGACAAACAGAAAACACAGTGTCGTGTCTTTGGCATCATTAAACTGAAGACTGTTAGTTTATCAAATCAATTCTCTGTAATTATTATTACGTGATTAACTAATCAGTTAAATGTAATTAACTAGGAAGTCGGGGCACCAAGGAAAATATTCAGATTACAAAGTTATAATTTTCCTAATATAACTTAATATATTTTAATATCTGATCAATTAGTCTTCTAATTAATGAGTTATTCTTTACCTCACGTTAGACTCATTCCAAACGTCGTAAATTATTGGTTTTCTGCACGAACCCAGTCTTCACTATAAGTCATCCATACATCAATTGTCTCAATCATTTATTTATTAACTAAGTAAATGATCTCAGAAATGCACACACAAACAAACAAAGTAGATATGGCTACAAGGAAATGATAGGGGATGTGCCCTAGTGGGCTAACCTAGTATTACGGCTTGGTGGACAAAAGGGAATTGGGTGTAGACTGAGAAAGGCGGGAATTACGCAAATGAATCACTACACACTTGATAATCATATTCATTGAAATGCTAATCCTTTGCACATGAACGCTCACTCATTYGGGAATAATTGCAATCAATATATATATATTTACGCTCAGTGTGTCGTCGTGATCTCTGTTGGGATCGTCCGTCTTTCTGTTGGAGAGTTTGTCCGCCCTCTTTCTCTCTGTTCTGTGGTTAGAATGGTTAGTTCAGAGTAACATTCAGCAATGTTGTTATAGAATAGGTGTTTCGGCGGTTGTTGGCCTTCGCATTCAATGGTATAGAATTCCTAGCTGTAGACTAGTAATTAGTATCAAAGATTTGCTCTTATTCTGTCGGTATCGATAGTCTCAGAGTTTCAACAACCATTACAACCTTAGCTTATACTCAGGTTTATGGTTTCTCCTCAAACCTTAGCCCTCTCGTGGTAATCGAGGTAAGCTGGTCTGAAGGGAATTCAGTGGATAGGCTTTCTTCCCATATGTAAATCCTTCTGGTTTTTTGATCTGCTGTATCTCGGGCTCTGTAGTAGTCACAATTATCAGAATCCCACAGCTCTTACCATCCTAACAGTAACAAGCACGTGTTTGTAGGACTTGAAACCGAAAGGTATTTTATGAGGGTAGTGTACAATATTATGAGGTAGTTTAGAAAATGCAACCAGAGGGAGTCTGGTTGTAAACAACAGCCAACTTTCTGGGACATAGACATGTCTTATATCGTCAGAAAGTTTCAATGATTATTATTCTAACTGCAGTGTCCAATTTACAGTAGCTTTTACATCTAAAAAATATCATGCTATTGTTTTAAGATAGTGCACAACAACAAAACACTTTTATCACGGCAACTGGTTTGATACATTCACCTCTGACTGTATGTAATGTACTTACATTCAGTAATCTTGCTCTGATTTGTCATCCTGAGGGTCCCAGAGATAAAAGTTGGCATAGTTTTGTTAGATAAAATCAATTTTTATATCCTAAAAGGATCCATGTTGTACACAATGTTTTGCATGAATTCTGACTCTTTAAACTTGCAACAAAACAATGTATGAAATCTAATCGTCAAAACGTTGTTTAACCCGGTCAAGTTCGGTTCCGGTGCAATCCTCAGACACTCTAGAAGCCAACCAAAATTGTTTCATCATTCTACATTATGTATTGGCTACACAACACGTCAATTAGCCCATGAAGGTCAGCCATCATTACGCACCAATGAGATGAGTGGTGTTCACTTGATTGACAGTGTCTTGGTTCAATGACCACCTATCATTTGGAAAGATAGCTAGCTAGATAGCCAATGAGCTGGGCTTTCCAGCAGTATATGAACACCCTTTGTACGACAAACAGTCATCATGCTAGAGCTGTGCGCAACAGTGTTAATTCTCAGGTGAAAGCAAACAGAACGCACGGTAGTTTACATTACGCAGCGGTTCGTTCTCTTCTACAAACTTTTCTCAAATCTGAAAAAATGAAAACATGGCTACTCAGAGTGGAAAGCTAAATTGAAGTCCAAGGATACAAATTTGAATGAGATTATTGCAGAAATTGACCAGAGTGAAACAGAACGAATGGATGAGGTCTGTGTGAGTGAGCACAGTTTTGATTCCAGCGCAGAATAAGTGTTTTTGGAAGGAGAAGATCAACTTTTAGATCAGTAAGTAAAACATGTTGTTGCTTCTTATGCTAATGCAGTTATTTAAATGGTTGCGTATTCATTTGAGATATTTTTCTTTGATTTCTATATATTTTTATAATGTTTTAGAACACCTACTCATTCAAGGGTTTTTCTTAATTTTTWGTATTTCTACATTGTAGAATAATAGTGAAGACATCAACACTGAAATAACACATATGGAATCATGTAGTAACCAAACAAGTGTTAAACAAATTAAAATATATTTTATATTTGAGGTTCTTCAAAGTAGCCACCCTTTGCCTTAATAACAGTTTTGAACACTCTTGGCATTCTCTCAACCAGCTTCATGAGGTAGTCAACTGGAACGCATTTAAAATTAACAGCTGTGCCTTGTTAAAAKTTCATTTGTGGAATTTCCTTCCTTCTTAATGCGTTTGAGCCAATCAGTTTTGTTGTGACAAGGTAGGGGGGTATACAGAAGATAGCCCTATTTTGTAAAAGACCAAGTCCATATTATGGCAAGAACAGCTCAATTAAGAAAAGAGAAACGACAGTCCATCATTACTTTAAGACATGAAGGTCAGTCAATACTTGAAAGTTTCTTCAAGTGTAGTCGCAAAAACCATCAAGCGCTATGATGAAACTCGCTCTCATGAGGACTGCCACAGGAATGGAAGATCCAGAGTTACCTCTTCTGCAGAGGATAAGTTCATTAGTTACACCAGCCTCAGAAATTGCAGCCCAAATAAATGCTTCACAGAGTTCAAGTAACAGACACATCTCAACATCAACTGTTCAGAGGAGACTGTGAATCAGGCCTTCATGGTCGAATTACTGCAAAGAAACCACTACTAAAGGACACCAATAAGAAGAAGAGACTTGCTTGGGCCAAGAAACACGAGCAATGGACATTAGACCGGTGGAAATTGGTCCTTTGGTCTGCAGCCCAATTTTTTTTASTTCCAACTGCCGTGTCTTTGTGAGACGCGGTGTGTGTGTGAACGGATGATCTCGCATGTGTATTTCTCCCCGTAAAGCATGGAGGAGGAGGTGTGATGGTGTGTGGGTGCTTTGCTGGTGACACAGTCTGTGATTTATTTAGAATTCAAGGCACACTTAAGCAGCATGGCTACCACAGCATTCTGCAGCGATACGCCATCCCATCTGGTTTGGGCTTAGTGGGACTATCATTTGTTTTTCAACAGGACAGTAACCCAACACACCTCCAGGCTGTGTAAGGGCTATTTTACCAAGAAGGAGAGTGATGGAGTGCTGCATCAGATTCCCTGGCCTCCACAATCCCCGACCTCAACCAAATTGAGATGGTTTGGGATGAGTCGGACYGCAGAGTGAAGGAAATGCAGCCAACAAGTTCTCAGCATATGTGGGAACTCCTTCAAGATGGTTGGAAAAGCATTCATGGGGAAGCTGGTTGAGAGAATGCCAAGAGTGTGCAAAACTGTCATCAAGGCAAAGGGTGGCTACTTTGAAGAATCTAAAATCTAAACCTTTTGCAGATTTGTGTCACGGCCGTTGAAAGAAGTGGACCAAGGTACAGCATGGTGAGCGTACATAATCCTTTTATTTAGAAAAATGACGCCAACAAAACAACAAACGAAGAAAACAACCGTGAAGCTTACAGGGCTAAGTGCCACTAACAAAAGTAAAATACCCACACTGAAARGAGGGAAAAGGGCTACCTAAGTATGATTCCCAATCAGAGACAACGATAGACCGCTGTCCCTGATTGAGAACCATACCCGGCCAAAACATAGAAATAAAGAAACATAGAAAACAAAACATAGAATGCCCACCCCAAATCACACCCTGACCAAAYCAAAATAGAGACATAAAAAGGCTCTCTAAGGTCAGGGCGTGACAATTTGTGTCAATGAGGTGGTCAGTTTTAAATTGGCTAACACTTATCACATGGTTTGTGTAGGCTGAAATATGGTTGGGATGCAATCGGAAAATGTAATATTTGTAACACGCATGGTTACAAGCATTCGTTGTTACGCCACTGTAACACAGTTACATGTTGTTATTAAACTGTAACTATGTATTATTACAATTAATTACAATACTTGTAATAAGGACCCTTTAAAATGAAGTGTTACCAGATATGGTATTCTGTTAAATACACGTATTTACATTTGGATTTCATGAGTGCCAGTAGTGTGTATAACTGTGAATTTTAAATCATCAAATGTTAACATTATTATTATTATAGTATTTAGAAATGTGTACTTATACCTTAATAATACTGATATGTTCAGAATGAGTACACACCACAGAATATTTCTATAAAGATCTCTACACTCACTGAGTGTTTCATATGTGATCTCTTGCCTCAATCCAGTCAGTCTGCCCTGCAACCCCCTCTTCTTTCCTCTCATCTTCTCAGCTAAATATCAGCAGTCTCCAGTTTGTAGTCTTGGTGAGTGAGAAAGAGAGAGAGAGGGACCTGCCAGAGGCTTTAGACATCGAACATCTAATTTCCCTAAAACACACCATTAATTAAACCAACGACCATAAAAAGAGGAAAAAGGGAAAGGGGTGAGACTGTCACAGAATTCCCTGTGTGAGGAGGAGTTCATTAATATTTACAGACCCTGCGGTGTTTCCAGACCTTATTTTAGTCTGTCCCAAATGGCACCCTATTCCCTATAATCCAATGTACTACATTGGGAATCGGGTGCTATTTGGGTAGCGGCCATTGTCTCTGGTCCCACTCTCCAGGCTGTTATTGTCTTTAGTACTACCAGTAACGAGGGTGATGTGGCTCCTGTAGAATGGTTACATAGTAGCAGGGGCTGCTGGTATAACCCTGGCCCCAGTGTCGGCCTACTTGACCCTGGTACATGGCGGTGGTGGTGGTGACATGTACAGGACCAAGATACTGAGCAGTACCTGTTTAACTCACTCTGTCGTATTCAGCTATTATCTGATTAGATTGAGTGTCAAATTTTTGTCTCTTTTCAGACACAGTCATATGCTTAATTTAACACACCAGGATGTGTGGTATGCAGGAGGCATACCATCCACATCTGTAGCCATGAAATCCTTTGAAAGGCTGGTCATGGCTGACATCAACACCATCATCCCAGACACCCTGGATCCACTCCAATTTGCATACCGCCCCAACAGATCCACAGATGATGCAATCTCTTTTGCACGCCACACTGTCCTTTCCCACCGGGACAAAAGGAACACCTATGTGAGAATGCTATTCATTGACTACAGCTTTAGCGTTCAACACCATAGTGCCCTCCAAGCTCATCAATAAGCTAAGGATCCTGGGACTGRACACCTCCCTCTGCAACTTAATCCTGGACTTCCTGATGGACCGCCCCCATGTGGTAAGGGTAGGCAACAACACATCTGCCACGCTGACCCTCAACATGGGGGCCCCTCAGGGGTGCATGCTTAGTCCCCTCCTGTACTCCCTACTCCAGCACCATCATTAAGTTTGCCGACGACACGACGGTGGTAGGCCTGATCACTGACGACGATAAGACAGCCTATAGGGAGGAGGTCAGAGACCTGGTGGTGTGGTGCCAGGACAGCAACTTCTCCCTCAACGTCAGCAAGACAAAGGAGCTGATCGTGGACTACAGGAAACAGAAAGCCGAGCATACCCCCATTCACATCGACGTGGCTATAATGAAATGGGTCGAGAGCTTCAAGTTCCTCGGTGTCCACATCACTAAGGATCCATTATGGTCCACACACACCAACACAGTCATGAAGAGGATACGACAACACCTCTTCCTCCTCATGCGGCTAAAAATATTTGGCATGGGCCCTCAGATCCTCAGAAAGTTACACAGCTGTACCCTTTAGAGCATCTTGACTGGATACATCACCGCTTGGCATGGCAACTGCTTGGCATGGCAACTGCTTGGCATCCGACCGCAAGGCACTACAGAGGGTAGTGCGTATGGCCCAGTGCATCACAGGGGCCGAGCTCCCTGCCATCCAGGACCTCTATACCACGCGGTGTCAGAGGAAGGCCCTATAAATAAGATGGCGCCGAAGAGGATGGCTGACGTTTTACATGCTCCTAACCAATTGTGCTATTTTGCTCGTTTTTTGCATTGTTTGTAACTTATTTTGTAACTTATTTTATACATAATGTTGCTGCTACCGTCTCTTATGACCGAAAATAACTTCTGGACATCAGAAACAGCGATTACTATTCACCATGAACTGGAGAAGCTTTTTCCTTTAACGAGTCCGGCGAGAAGGATATACTGCTCTCCCAGGAACAGGCTCAAATCCCCGTCATTTGCGTGAAGAAAAGACGGAAGAAAAGAGGACACAGATAGGGCTGCCTTCTGAGAATCCGTAGGCAAGCGAGTAAACTCCCACTGCCATCCATTCTACTTGCTAACATGCAATCATTGGAAAATAAAATTGATGACCTACGGTTACGATTATCCTACCAACGGGATATTAAGAACTGTAATATCTTATGTTTCACCGAGTCGTGGCTGAACGACGACACGGATAATATAGAGCTGGTGGGATTTTCCATGCACTGGCAGAACAGAGAAGCTATGCCTGGTAAGACGAGGGGTGTGTCTTTTTGTCAATAACAACTGGTGGGCGATGTCTAATATTAAAGAAGTCTCGAGGTATTGCTCGCCTGAGGTAGAGTACCTTATGATAAGCTGTAGACCACGTTATCTACCAAGAGAGTTCTCATCTATATTATTCGTAGCCATCTATTTACCACCACAGACCGATGCTGGCACTAAGACCTCACTCAACCAACTCTATAAGGCCATTGTCACGGCATTCAAGAGAAGATGATGAGGACCAAGGTGCAGCATAGTGCGTGTTCATATTTAATTTAATAACCGAACACTAAACACGAAAATGACAAAAAAGATAACCGAAACAGTTCTGTATGGTACAGAATACGAAACAAAAAACAACTACCCACAAACACTGGTTGGAACAGGCTACCAATCAGAGACAACGATAGACAGCCACCTCTGATTGGTAACCACACCAGGCCAAACACATAGAAACACAACAACATAGAAAAAAGAACATAGACTGCCCACCCTAGTCACACCCTGGCCTAACCAAAATAGAGAATAAAAAGCCTCTCTATAGCCAGGGCGTGACAGCCATAAGCAAACAAGAAAATACTCACCCAGAAGCATGCTCCTAGTGGCAGGGGACTTTAATGCAGGCAAACATAAATCAGTTTTACCAMATTTTTACCAGCTTGTCACATGTGCAACCAGTGGGGAAAAAACTCTATACCACCTTTACTCCACACACAGAGATGTAACAAAGCTCACACCGATCCTCCATTTGTCAAATCTAACCATAATTCTAACCTCCTGATTCCAGCTTACAAGCAAAAACTAAAGCAGGAATTACCAGTGACTCGCTCAATACGAATGTGGTCAGATGACGCGGATGCTACGCTACAGGACTGTTTTGCTAGCACAGACTGGAATATGTTCCGGGATGGCATTGGCATTGAGGAGGATACCACCTTAGTCATCGGCTTCATCAATAAGTGTATTGACGACGTTGTCCCCACAGGGACTGTACGTACATATCCCAACCAGAAGCCATGGATTACAGGCAATATCTGCATCGAGCTAAAGGCTAGTGCCGCTTTCAAGGAGCATGACTCTAATCTGGACGCTTATAAGAAATCCTGCTATGCCCTCAGACGAACCATCAAACGAGCAAAGCGTCACTACAGGATTACAGGCTCTGACGCTCATTGGATGTGGCAGGACTTGAAAACTATTACAGACTACAAAAGGAGACCCAGACGCGAGCTGCCCAGTGACGCGAGCCTACCAGACAAGTTAAATGCCTTTTATGCTCACTTCGAGGCAAGCAACACTGAAGGATGCACAAGAGCACCAGCTGTTCTGAATGACTGTGTGATAACGCTCTCGGTAACCGATGTGAGCAAGACCTTAAAACAGGTCAACATTCACAAAGCCGCGGGGCCAGATGGATTACCAGTACGTGTACTCAAAGCATGCGCGGATCACCTGGCAAGTGTCTTCACTGACATTTTCAAACTCTCCCTGACTGAGTCTGTAATATCTACATGTTTCAAGCAGACCACCATAGTCCCTGTGCCCAAGGAAGCGATGGTAACCTGCCTAAATGCTTGCCGCCCCGTAGCACTCACGTCATTAGCCATGAAGTGCTTTGAAAGGCTGGTCATGACTCACATCAACAGCATCCTCCTGGATACCCTAGACCCACTCACATTCGCATACCGTCCAAACGGATCTACAGATTACTTAATCTCAATCACACTCCACACTGCCCTTTCCCACCTGGACAAAAGGAATACCTATGTGAGAATGCTGTTCATTGACTACAGCTCAGCGTTCAACACCATAGCGCCAGAGAACTGGCAGTGTGTTGCCAGGACCTCAACCTCTCCCTCATTGTGAGCAAGACAAAGGAGCTGATCGTGGACTACAGGAAAAGGCGGGCCGAACAGGCCCCCATTAACATCAATGAGGCTGTAGTGGAGCGGGTCGAGAGTTTCAAGTTCCTTGGTGTCCACATCACCAACGAACTATCATGGTCCAAACACACCAAAACAGTCGTGAAGAGGGCACGACAAAACATTTTCCCTCTCAGGAGACTGAATAGATTTGGCATGGTTCCCCAGATCACAGCTGCACCATCGAGAGTATCCTGACCGGTTGCATCACCGCCTGGTATGGCAACTGTTCGGCATCTGCCCGTAAGGCGCTACAGAGGGTAGTTTGTATGGGCCAGCACATGTGGGTCCAAGCTTCCTGCAATCCAGGACCTATATAATAGCCAGTGTCAGAGGAAAGCCCATAAAATTGTCAGAGACTCCAGTCACCCAAGTCATAGACTGTTTTCTCTGCTACCGCACGGCAAGCGGTACCAGAGCGCCAAGTCTAGGACCAAAAGGCTCCTTATTAACTTCTTATGGCTGCAGGAGCAGTATTGAGTAGCTTGGATGAAAGGTGCCCAGAGGTGCCCAGAGTAAACGGCCTGCTCCTCAGTCCCAGTTGCTAATATATGCATATTATTATTAGTATTGGATAGAAAACACTCTGAAGTTTCTAAAACTGTTTGAATGATGTATGTGAGTATAACAGAACTCATATGGCAGGCAAAAACCTGAGAAGAAATCCAAACAGGAAGTGGGAAATCTGAGGTTGGTCGATTTTCAACCCAGACCCTATTGAATACACAGTGGGATATGGGTTATGTTGCACTTCCTAAGGCTTCCACTAGATGTCAACCGTCTTTAGAAACTTGTTTGAGGATTCTACTGTGAAGTGGGGGCGAATGAGAGAGGAATGAGCCAGGTGTTTGGCAGATTGCCACAGGCTCTGAGGCGCGGTCACGAGAGAGTTAGCTCTCGTTCCATTGCTTTTCTACAGACATAGGAATTCTCCGGTTGGAACATTATTGACGTTTTATGTTAAAAACATTCTAAAGATTGATTCCATACATCGTTTGACATGTTTCTACGGACAGTAACGGAACCTTTGTACATTTCGTCTGCAACTAGGGAACGCGCTTCATGATTTGTTTACCAAACGTGCTAACAAAAGTAGCTCTTTGGACATCTTTGGACATTATCGAACTAAATCAAACATTTAATGTGGAACTGGGATTCCTGGGAGTGCATTCTGATGAAGATCATCAAAGGTAAGTGAATGTTTATAATGCTATTTCTGACTTCTGTTGACTACCCAATATGGCGGATATCTTTTTGGCTGCTTTGTTGTCTGAAAGCTGTACTCAGATTATTGCATGGTTTGCTTTTTCCGTAAAGGTTTTTTGAAATCTGACACAGCGGTTGCATTAAGGAGAAGTGTATCTATATTTCCAATTGTATTTTCATCGACATTTATAATGAGTATTTCTGTAAAATGATGTGGGTCTCTGCAATATCACCGGATGTTTTTGGAACTAGTGAACATAACGCGCCAATGTATACTGAGATTTTTTAAAGAAATATGCACTTTATCGAACAAAACATATATGTATTGTGTAACATGAAGTCCTATGAGTGTCATCTGATGAAGATCATCAAAGGTTAGTGATTAATTTTATCTCTATTTGTGCTTTTTGTGACTCCTCTCTTTGGCTGGAAAAATGGCTAAATTTTTCTGTGACTTGGCGGTGACCTAACATAATCGTTTGTGGTCCTTTCGCTGTAAAGCCTATTTGAAATCGGACACTTTGGTGGGATTAACAACAAGATTACCTTTAAAATGGTATAAGATACTTGTATGTTTGAGGAATTTTAATTACGAGATTTCTGTTGTTTGAATTTGGCGCCCTGCACTTCCACTGGCTGTTGTCATATCAATCCCGTTAACGGGATTGCAGCCATAAGAAGTTTTAACAGCTTCAACCSCCAAGCCATAAGACTGCTG
Organism: Salvelinus sp. IW2-2015; assembly: GCF_002910315.2. Lineage (NCBI taxonomy): Eukaryota > Metazoa > Chordata > Actinopteri > Salmoniformes > Salmonidae > Salvelinus > Salvelinus sp. IW2-2015. The sequence continues at coordinate 29,868,396 of NC_036856.1, forward strand.
AACAATTAATCAAATGGCCACCGGACTATTACATTGACACCCCTCCCCTCCACTTGTTTTGTACAATGCTACTGCTCGCTGTTTATTATCTATGCGTAGTTACTTCACCGCTACCTACATGTGCAAATTACCTCAACTAACCTGTACCCCTGCACACTGACTCGGTACCAGTACCCCATGTATGTAGCCTCTTTATTGTGTTACTTTTTATTATTTTTTACTTTAGTTTATTTAGTAAATATTTTCTTAACTCTTCTTGAACTGCACTGTTGGTTAAGGGCTTGTAAGTAAGTATTTCACGGTAAGGACTACACTTGCTGTATTTGGCGCATGTGACAAATAAAGTTGTCGAAGACTCCAGACACCCAAATCATAGACTGCTCTTTCTGCTACCGCACGTCGAGCGGTACCAATGCACCAAGTCTGGAACCAACAGGACCCTGAACAGCTTCCACCCCCAAGCCATAAGACTGGTAAATAGTTAGTTAAATAGTTAACCAAATAGCTATGCCGACTACATGCATTGACCCTTTTTCACTAACTTTTTTGACTCATTAGATACTCTGCTGCTACTATTTTTTATCTGTCACTTATTCCTAGTTATATCTGCATATTTACCTCAATGACCTCGTACCCCTGCACATCATCTTGGTACTGGTACCCTTGTATGAAGCCAAATTATCGTTATTCATTGTGCATCTATTATTACGTGTTTTACTTTTCTATTATTTCTCTATTTTCTTTCTCTGCATTGTCGGGAAGGGCCCATAAGTAAACATTTCACTGTTAATCCACACCTGTTGTTTCCGAAGCATGTGACAAATAACATTTGATTTGATTTGACACAGATCATAGAAATTTCTTAATTGTGTTCTGTGCACTAGAGTTACAAGGCTGTAAATAGTCACGGTGCATGTTGAGGCTTTGTGTTACCATCTGAACATTAGGGTCTATGGATTGTCTGGCATCCATCCCCATTCATTCTGGTGAACTAGTATCTCACTTTAGATTCCAGCCAGAGGCTGTGGAGACCAGGGGTCAGTGGATGTATCTTCTCCTTACAGCCCTCAGTAGTCCGGTGGCCCGCAGCCATTCCAGCTGTCTGTCAGGTGCCGGCCTTAGTGAGCGTCACACTGAGACAGGAAGGAAGACAACCGTACAGTTTGTAAATGCTACATTTGCTTTTAATTGCAGGGTAAATCACAACATAAGACAGAGCCACTGAGCCAGATTCCCCAAATAGAAATCTCTGTCCAGCTACAGTCTCAACACTTGTCTTGCATATGTAGTAAGCACAGTAAATCTCCTAATTAGCTTGTTGCCTTGTTGTCAGTGTGTTGCAGCCGGTCGTTAGGAAAGGAAGGAGGGAGGAAGGGGTAGTGGCAGATCTCAGGCAGATGGCTGCGTGTTTCCTCGTCGAGGAGGAGGAGATGGAGGATGAGAGGGAGTAAGAGAGGAGGATGAGAGGAAGGAGTGAGGAAAGGAGAGGAAGGCCATGTCAGATGCTACTTCTTCAGGCAGGCGATCAACCACCAGCATCCTCCCTCCTCCCTCACCTCCCACCAACAGCCACAGGAGCAGAAGGTAAGAATAGAACAAGTCTTGTCAGATTGCATGTAAATACATCCCATGTTTAGAGGGATGATATAGTATAGTATATACAATGCCTATTCCCGAAACAAACAACTCTCTCCTCGGACCCGGGATCTATAATCCAGAGCGTATTTCCTCTAGTTATTAGTCCCTGTTAGTACTGTCACAAATCTATACCTCTTAGACTAGAGCTCGGGAACCAAAGTTGGCCCCCTTTATTAAGCTGATTTCATTACAGTGTGAATACGCTACTGGATGATGTGGGACTATAAGTCCCGCGTGTCTCAGTTGGTAGAGCATGGCCCTTGCAACCTCGGGGTTKTGGGTTTGATTCCCACAAGGGACCAGTGCAAAAAGTATATGCACTCACTACTGTATATCGATCTGGATAAGAGCATCTGCTAAATGACGCTTTGTGCAGTAGAACATCACATTAAATGTTTCCCTTTTATGTCCCAAGAGTGTGACCAGAATAAGCTAATAAAATTAGTAAGAGCTTGTTCCAGTACAGAATTAAATACATGTAGTGTTATAATGTCTAGTCCATTCTGAACTGACCTGGGAAATTCAAAAATATGATTCAGTAGCCTGTCCCCAGGAAAAGTCAGTGTCCCTCAATTGACCACTCCTGAAACTCATCCACCATATTAGGGCTRAATGGAGGCTCCTGTAAAGACTCAACTGCATCCAGTCATGGCATGTGTCTCAAATGACACCCTATCCCCTATATAGTACTCATGGGCCCTGGTCAAAAGTAGTGCATTATATCGGTATCAGGGTATATTTGGGACGCATCCTTGGCTAATTAAGATGGGGAGAACAAAAGAGAGTTATGGGCCGAGGAACTAATCTCTCCTCCCTCCCTCCAGATGTTGAACTTGATTTGAAAAGAAAAGGAGGGATGGGGGGGATTGGTGGAGTGTGTGTGTGTATATTTATGTGTATTTGTGCGTGTGTGTTTGTGTGTGTGAAGCGGCAGCMACAGCACCTGTAGAAGAGGAAGCGGACATCAGGAATTATTGTGAGATAGATAGGTCTAAATCTGGGGCTGCGGCTGCAACGACCAATTAATTAAATTTAAAAAGTGTTTGTCAGATCTTGTTGTGGTTGATGAGACCCTCATGACAGGGACCCTCTTGTCTTATTATTCTCTTTAAATATTGATTTTCTGATTTCTGTCAGCAACAGGAAACCCACAACTAATGCTGTTGTTGTGGTACTACATGATGTGGAACATGTTGGCTTCGGTTGTTTTACAGTGTTGTATTTCTGTTGGCTCCATATGTAAATCTGTATCTGTCCTTGATGTATCAATGCTATAGGAGGCATTTTTTTAAAGATAGAGTTGTTTTTGGGGTAAGGGAAGGTCCTGAAGTGACACTGCTGTTTTTATCAAGCGTTTTTGTGTTTGAGACAATTATGTCCATGGATTGAGCATGAGGTGACACCTGGACCTTTCCTGGTCATACTGTAGCTATTTGTGTGGTGATTGATTTGGAATCCTGGGAAGGTCTGTGCTGTCATTGATACAGTAGCTCTCAGTACAGCGACAAGGGCAACAGACTATTATCAACTTATGGCTAGGACGTGGCTATGGGTACTTGTAAGAGGCTGAAACTGCATGCTCAATGCATATGTTTGTGAATTTGTCTAAGTATGGACTAAGTTATTTCCCCTCTTATCATTTTAAACATTATTATGATTGTAATAATGATTAGTATCACTAATAATGCTAATGTATAGCCTAATATAGAATTTGTTATTGTCAAGGTTGTCAGTGTCACATAATATAACTGAAAATGTCTAGTGTCAATGGTGTTGAGATGTTCTTTTCTCTGAAAATATCTGATTGTAAGACCTGCATATAGCTTCAAAGTCGGACTGTCCTATATTGCTTAGTTTAATTAAATGATATCCAATGATATATATATTTTTTTACATTTTCAATTAAAGAACCATTATTGGAAAAAGGTCATTTCAAAAACGACGTTTTCTATTACAAATTCAATTACCGGCCTCAGAAAGGAATGATGAGAAAGGGAGGTGTCATTGAGTATAATTCTTAATGATAGACTCCGGAATGTAATAACTCTGCCAATTAACAAATTTTATTTGATTTAGGTAGATTTTATGATATTCTTTCACAATATCAATTACATGAAGTGGTTTGTATGGCCGATGTTAATACTAGGGGAGCTTGGAGGGAAGAATCCGTTACTAATTATGTATCCTTATAACCAGTTTCCATTTTAGAACTTTAATCAGTAAAAAGCATTTGTAGGTCATTACTCACGAGACCGTAGCTTAATGTATAAAGAAAACATAGGGATATGGATTGTGTGTCATTTTACTTATTTATTTGGTTATAGAAAACATTTACTTCATGGTAATAATTATCCATAACATAATAACTATTTCATATAAAATATGACATGTTTTACTTTTAGAAAAACATGCAAAATCTAGTGCATTCATGAAAATACACCAAAGTTTTTTTTGTTACCATAACGGCGGTCTTTATTTTATATCGTGCGTTAAATCATCCTCGGCCTCACGTTTGTAAGGGAAGTCTTCCCTCAGTCTGTCTGGGTAGGACTACTTACAGTTGTGACAAAGAGATATCAATCAATCAATGACAATCAGATTTCAATTCAGTGCAGCAGTAGCTGAGATCAGCTCTTTAATTTGCTCAAACTGCGTTATTCTGAGAACTGAATATTTAGCAATTTGGTAGAGCTTTGCTGTTTGTGCAGATTGCACAGATTAATTTGCTTGCGTTATTACACATTTTCCTCAGCTGCAACTGCTAACATGAAGTCCCAGAGAGAGATCAATGACCAGAATACTCACGCTACATAATGTGAAAGAAACTGAAGGGCTGTTGTTTCAAATCCTGATAATAGGTCATACATTGTATTAGCAATATATGTTATTCTATATTACTTTAAATTGCGTTTTTCTTTAGACTTTTAATGCAATAGTAATGTCAGCTACTGTCAGTGGCCATTTGCACAGTCTGTCTGCCAGGGGGCAGTATAACCCAGAGAGGTGATCAGTTGATCTTTCCTCCACCCCAAGTACAGGGAACAACAGAAGAACATCAGGCCAAGATCTTCAAGTGACAATGTCTTCCACCACAACCCTCAATAGCTTTTACATTATCTCAAAACGGCAAATACAGTAAAAATAGGTTAACATTCTTTGAAAGCTCTCATGGTTGCACATCAGGATTTTTTCTTTTTTTCTTTTGGCGAGTGTTTACTTTCGCATAATTCTATTTTAACAAATAAAGAAGTTAAGAATTCAGGGGCCAAATACATTTCCCTAATTTGGACATACATCATGATGTAATTTCACATTTGCTATTAACTGTCCAATATATGATTACAGAATGAAATAACACAATACCTTTCATTTGTTCAGTTTTTGATGTCCCCTTCGTCTTCTACAGCTGCTGCTGCTGCCGCTACACACACAAACACACGCACAAATACACATAAATACACACACACACACACTCCACCAATCCCCCCCATCCCTCCTTTTCTTTTCAAATCACGTTCAACATCTGGAGGGAGGGAGGGAGGAGAGATAAGTTCAGAATCAAATACAAATTAGATATAACATTTTGAAAACAATTACTAAGTCACTGAATATGACCAGATTTATGCATTCATGAATAAGCATTACTTATTAGTACTTAATAATGAAAAGGACTCATAGTAGGCTAGCGAAAACACAGTGGGTTCATATTTTCATTTTCCTGTATGAATTAATTTAATCATTTTAATTAACAAGGGATGAGGTATGCGAGTATACTTTTCATCATATCAAGCTGATCAAAGCAGAATTGTTCTCTCACATCCCTGATATCAGGGTACATTAGAGTGCCTTCAGTAAGTATTCACACCCATTGACTCTTTCCACATTTTGTTGCGTTACAGCCTGAATTTAAAATGGATTAAATTGAGATTTTGTGTCACTGGACTACACAAAATACCCCATAATGTRAAAGTGGAATTATGTTTTTAGAATTGGTTTACAAATTCATTGAAAATGAAAAGCTGAAATATCTTGAGTCAGTAAGTATTGAACCCCTTTGCTATGGCAAGCCTAAATAAGTTCAGCAGTAAAAAYTTACTTAGATACAGGCGTCCTTCCTAACACAGTTGCCAGAGAGGAAGTAAACCTTTACAGAGCTTAATGGCTGTGATAGGAGAAAACAGAGGATGGATCAACAACATTGTAGTTACTCTAAATGACAGAGTGAAAAGAAGGAAGCCTGTACAGAATAAAAATATTCCAAAACATGCATCCTGTTTGCAATAAGGCACTAAAGTAAAACTGCAAAAAATGCGGCAAAGAAATTTACTTCATATCCTAAATACAAAGTGTTGTGTTCGGGGCAAATCCAACACAACATAGCAGTGAGTACCACTCTTCATATTTYCAAGCATGGTGATGGCTGCATCATGTTATGGGTATGCTTGTCATTGCCAAGGACTAGGGATTTTTTTTAGGATAAAAATAAATGGAATAGAGCTAAGCACAGGCAAAATCCTAGAAGAAAACCAGGTTCAGTCTGCTTTCCAACAGACTGGGAGACAAATTTACCTTTCAGCAGGACAATAACCTATGACACAAGGCCAAATATACACTGGAGTTGCTTACCGAGACAGCATTTAATATTCCTGAGTGGCCTAGTTCTAGTTTTGACTTAAATCGGCTTGAAAATCTATGGCAATACTTGAAAATGTCTGTCTAGCAATGATCAACAAACAACTTGACAGAGCTTGAATAATTTTTTAAAAGTGTAAGGTAAAGAATAATGTGCAAATATTGTACAATCCAGATGTGCACAGAAAGATTCACAGCTGTAATCACTGCCAAAGTTGATTCTAACATGTATTGACTTCAGGGGTGTAAAATACTCAAGAAATTTCAAAAAGCATGTTTTCACTTTGTCATTATGGGGTATGGTGTGTATACAGGGGAGAAAAAATATATTTATTCCATTTTGAATTGAGGCTGTAAACAAAATGTGGAATAAGTCAAGGGGTATGAATACTYCTGAAGRCACTGTATAATCTCACACACTGTATTATTTCTCAGCGAGGTGGTAGAAAAACCTTCACAGATTTATAAGGGATTTTGTTCAATATTTATGATCATAAATCCCTTTCCCCTTGTAGCCTATTGTAATTATGTGAACCCTAATCTAGAAAAAAAGGTTCACAGAATTACAATAGCTTACATATGGAAAGGTATTTTTGTTAAATATTTAGCCCACAATATCAGATGTGAGTTGACTGAATTCATTGACATTATGATCACAAATGAATGGATGGTGCGCAGGTGACTGAAAGCAAAATAGGCAACAGAAAAACCACAGATACAGTCTTCCGCTAATGACTAGTTTAGTCTAAACTATTGACTTCATATGATACTCCTTTCCCTCTCTCTTTTATATCACCCCTCTCCCTCTCTCCTTCTCCTTCTCCATTCCTTTATTTTAGTTCCCTCTCTTTCATTTCCCTCTTTTGCTCTCTCTCGCCTCTCTCATCTCTATCCCTCTTCCTCTCTCTTTTCTATCCCTCTCTCCACTCTCTCTCTCTCGTTCTCTCTCCCTTTTCTTTCTTTCTCTCCCTCTCTCTCCCCCTCTCTTCCTCTCTCATTTCTATCCCTCTCCCTCTCCCCCTTGCTTCCTCTCTCATTTCTATCCCTCTCTCTCTCCCTCTTCTTTTCTATCCCTCTCTCTCCTCTCCCTCTCTCTTTTCTTTCTCTCTTTCTCTCTCTCTCTCTCTGTCGGGGACAGGGTGTCTATCAGTTCAGCCGTAGAAAGGATATTATTAAGCCTGGCCACATGTGTGTATCTGTTTCTGTGTGTGTGGGTGTGTGTGTGAGTCACCGATGTGTACATCTCTCTGTCTTTGTGTGTGTATGTGTGCATCTGCGCATCGGTTCGTGAGCAAGAAGCAGCTGGTTCACACTGTTTTCCTGTGCTCTGCCTTGGGGAGGACCCAGCCCCAGCCCCACCTCCAGCCCCCAGCTCTACCTTCAGCCCCCAGCCTCACCTCTAGACACCAGCCAAACCTCCAGACTCCAGCTCCAGCCCTACTTCCAGCTCCAATCCACAGCCTCACCTCCAGCCCCCAGCCCCCAGCCCCATCTCCAGCCCCACCTCCAGGCCCCAGCCCCCAGCTCCCAGACTCAGCCCCCCTCCAGCCCCCAGCTCAAACACCAGCCCCAGCCTCATCCCCCAGCCAAAGCCCAACCTCCAGCCTCACCTCCATCCCCAGCCTCAGCCCTCAGCCCCCAGGCYCAARCCCCCCTCCAGCCCCCAGCTCAACCCCCAGCCTCATCCCCCAGCCAAAGCCTAACTYCCAGCCCCACCTCCAGCCCCAGCCTCAGCCCCCAGCCTCAGCCCCCAGCCTCAGCCCCCCCTCCAGCCCCCAGCTCTAGGCCCCAGACCCAGCTCAGCCCAGCTGTGATTGATGCGCTCCTGTAGTTGACTGTGTGCAGGCCGGAGCACTGGGACACCACCGTCCAGACTGATGTTTATTTGTTGACAGAAACCGCCTCCCTCGCCTCGTCGGTCAGGGCAGGCAAGCTGCAGGCTAGCTTGTCAAACATCTTAATCCTTACAAACCAACCAACTCAGATGAGGCTCAGGAAGGGCAGGCTGGGGTTGCTTTTATTGTCAGCTATTATGGTGAACAAAACTCTTCATGATTTTGCTGTTTTAGAAGATAAGGTTTTTCAAAGAATGATGGAAGATGATGTTCATCAATAAAATAGAATGCTTTCTTTACAAAGTGTAACAGATCACATGTAGCTAGTCTAGAGATATGGAAGAGGTTATCTCTGGATTGGCTTTGGTTAATGCAGAAAAACATTGCTGTTCATATCAGACTGTATACCACGGGTATGACCAAACATTACTTTTTACTCTTSTAATTACGTTGGTAACCAGTTTATAATGGCAATAAGGCACCTCGGGATTTGTGGTATATGAAATAAGTCAAGGGGTATGAATACTTTTTAAATGCACTGTGCGTTTAAGAACAGCCCTTAACCTTGGTATATTGGCCATATACCACACCTCCTAGGCCTTACTGCTTAAGTATAGTGTATGCCAGATGAATAGGTAATTGCTTTAGAGAGGGTATATGTTTTAGTCTTTATTAGTCACATATGGTAGGCTGGGCGGGCAGTGCAGTCTAAACACAACGGGGAAATTATGTTGTTTTTTCCTCTACAATGATACAAAGATTAATGATGACATTCTAACCGTGAAGTGAGGCAGAGTGACATGATCGTTCCTCTTTGATCGTGCTTTGACTTGGGGTACTTAATAGAGCGCTGAGTGAAAGCTTTGTATGCTCTGGCGAGACGAACAGAAACCTCCTCGAATGTGACATTCTGGAGTGGTTCAAGGAAATGATCAGCCAAAGTGCAATCAACAGGCCAAGTCAAAGCACCATGGCTAACTCCCTGTGGGGCTATAAGGTTTACACCATTGGGGTCTGTAGTGCAGTCGGGGGCCGCTTCCCAAATGGCAGTATATAGTGAATATGCTGCTATTTGGACACATTCAGGGCAGGCCCTCTGGGGAATAGCTGGGTTGTGGAGCTCACTGGTGGAGACGGATGAGGGTAGTAGCTTGTTTATGTTTCAGATGGAACCAAGAAGCATGTTGTGTTCACATTTGCATGGAGGGGAGCTGGTATTGCAATGCGTTTTTTTAAACTATCATTGTCTGTGGAAACAGGTTATAATAAAGTAATTATAGTACCCTCCTATAAGTTATAGTGGATCAACAGGGCCAAAAGCAAGACCTTAACAACTAACTCTGGATGAGCAAACAAAAAGGGATGAAGATATACACTACCGGTCAAAAGTTTGGGGTCACTTAGAAATGTCCTTGTTTTTGAAAGAAAAGCACATTTTTGTCCATTAAAATAACATCAAATTGATCTGAAATACAGTGTAGACATTGTTGATGTTGTAAATGACTATTGTAGCTGGAAACGGCAGATTTGTAATGGAATATCTACGTAGGCGCACAGAGGTTCATTATCAGCAACATTCACTCCTGTGTTCCAATGGCACGCTGTGTTAGCTAATCCAAGTTTATCATTTAAATTAGAAAACCCGTTTGCAATTATGTTAGCACAGCTGAAAACTGTTGTCCTGATTAAAGAAGCAATAAAACTGTCCGTCTTTAGACTAGTTGAGTATCTGGAGCATCAGCATTTGTGGTTTCGATTACAGGCTCAAAATGGCCAGAAACAAGGCACTTCCTTCTGAAACTTGTCAGTCTATTCTTGTTCTGAGAAATGAAGGATATTCCATGCGAGAAATTGCCAAGAAACTGAAGATCTCGTACAACGCTGTGTACTACTCCCTACACAGAACAGCACAAACGGGCTCTAACCAGAATAGAAAGAGGAATGGGAGGCCCCGGTGCACAACTGAGCAAGAGGACAAGTACATTAGAGTGTCTAGCTTGAGAAACAGACACCTCACAAGTCCTCAACTGGCAGCTTTATTAAATAGTACCCGCAAAACACTAGTCTCAACGTCAACAGTGAAGCGGCGACTCCGGGATGCTGGCCTTTTAGGCAGAGTTGCAAAGAAAAAGCCATATCTCAGGCTGGCCAATACAAAGAAAATATTAAGATGGGCAAAGAACACAGACACAGGACAGAGGAACTCTGCCTAGAAGCCCAGCATACCGGAGTCGCCTCTTCCCTGTTGACGTTGAGACTTTCCAGCTACAATAGTCATTTACAACATTAACTTTTTGGTATAGGGGGCAGCATTTTCACTTTTGGATGAATTTCGTGCCCATAGTGAACTGCCTCCTACTCTGTCCCACATGCTAATATATGCATATTATTATTACTATTGGATAGAAAACACTCTGAAGTTTCTAAAACTGTTTGAATGATGTCTGTGAGTATAACAGAACTCATATGGCAGGCAAAAAGCTGAGAAAAAATCCAAACAGGAAGTGAAAATTCTGAGAGTGGTCGTTGTTAAAGTCATCGCCTATTCAATTCCCTGTAATATATGGATATGTTTGCACTTCATACGCCTTCCACTAGATGTCAACAGTCAGTAGAACGTGGAATGAAGCTTATGCTGTGTTGTGGGACCAGATGGGAGGGGAATGAGTCAGTGGTCTGGCAGATTGCCAGTTCTTGGTCACGTGCTTTCCTCATTATATCGTCTTGCGTTCCATTACTTATAGAGACTGAAAATAATTATCCGGTTGGAACCTTATTGGATATAAATGATAACAACATCCTGAAGATTGATTCTCTACTAAGTTTGACCAGTTTATTTGACCTGGAATATAACCTTTGAAGTTTTCGTCCGACGTTTGCCTGCATCTGCGCGAGCGTTTGGACACGTGCACTACACATGCTAGCAAAATTAGCTAATTGGACATAAGTAATGGACATTATCGAACAAAACAACGATTTATTGTGGAACTAGGATTCCTGGCACTGCATTCTGATGAAGATAATCAAAGGTATGGGAATATTTATGATGTAATTACGTATTTCTGTTGACTCCAACATGGCGGAGAAGTGTTGTTACTATCTGAGCGCCGTCTCAGATTATTGTATGGTGTGCTTTTTACGTAATTAAAAAAAAAAATCTGACACAGCGGTTGCATTARGAACAAGTGTATCTTTAATTATGTGTAAAACATGTATCTTTCATCAAAGTTTATGATGAGTATTTCTGTTATTTGACGTGGCTCTCTGTAATTACTCCGGATATTTTGGAGGCATTTCTGAACATGGCGCCAATGTAAACCGAGATTTGTGGATATAAATATGCACATTATCGAACAAAACATAAATGTATTGTGTAACATGATGTCATATGAGTGTCATCTGATGAAGATGTTCAAAGGTTAGTGATTCATTTTATCTCTATTTCTGGTTTTTGTTACTACTATCTTTTGCTGGGAAAATGGCTGTGTTTTTCTGTGGCTATGTACTGAGCTAACATAATTGTTTGGTGTGCGTTCTCCGTAAATCCTTTTTGAAATCAGACATGTTGGCTGGATTCACAACATGTGTAGCTTTAATTTGGTGTCTTTTGTGTGTGATTTCATGAAAGATTGATTTTTATAGTAATATATTTGAATTTGGCGCGCATTTCATCTGGATTTTGGCCAAGTGGGACGCTACCGCTACTAAGAAGCAGTGCGGCTTGGTTGGGTTGTGTTTCGGAGGACGCATGGCTTTCGACCTTCGTCTCTCCCGAGCCCGTACGGGAGTTCTAGCGATGAGACAAGATAGTAATTACTAACAATTGGATGCCACGAAATTGGGGAGAAAAGGGGGTAACATTTTTTTTTAAATACAAAAAAATAAAAATAATACAAAAGAATGGTTGGTTTTTTCTTTGTATTATCTTTTACCAGATCTATTTTGTTATATTCTAATACATTCCTTTTAGGTGAAAATTTTAACAAATGGGGTAATCATTTTAAGAGCATATAAAGAAATACATGTTCTCAATGTAACACCTATGATATATGAATTTATGTCGCAATTATTTTTAGCCGAGCTGCTTCTATCCTCTTACTCCAACAGACCAAAAGACAAATTAAGACTTTTGTTTTGGTAGGGTTGTGTAACGGGGTATGTTGTGCTAGTTATGTCAGCATAGAGAGAAGGGATAGACTGGTTAGGACTGTGCTGTGGTTGGTTTATTTTCTCATGGTTCAGAACGGTTCAGAATGGAAGAGGCCAACACATGGCTAAGTCTGAATCTTGATTTTGGTCTATTTTCTTAATTTCTTAACTCTTATCAGGTGGCTTGGCACTGGCAATGATTTGTTATATTAAAATAGACAATTGACTAGTAATGCAAGTTGTAAATCTCATCTGTTGATATTATCTGCTTCTGAGTACGCTTGTACTAATTTAGGATACTGTAGATCCATGGAGCAACATTGCAGGAGATCAACTGGACTGGTATCGGCTTGGACAGAGTCCCTGAGAATCAACACACACTACAGGCACTGAACGAGACCACAACTGAGACAGCCAGGTACCATTCATCCACTCCAAAATGTCTTAAGCTTTAACTGAATCTCCACCAGGCATAATAAAAGCAGCATCACCCAGCCACTCTACACCGACAGGCGACCAGGTGCCTATCTGATGCAGGGATAGAGATGAGAGAAGAGAGATTGATCTCCCATAATGCATGGTCTTGGTGAGACAATGAAAAATGGCCCCCACCAGCGACTTGTCAATACCAGGGCCGGAGATGCACCGATGGTCGTAAGTCCTTATTTAATACGATTTTCCTTAATATGATAGCTCTTGTTACATTTTCACCGCTTGTCTGTCAGTTTGACATGGCGATATTCCCCCTCTCCTCGCTTTCCTGGTCGGTTTCATTTATTTCCAAACACTATTTCACACCCGAGTGGCTTTAACAAGGTATTATACAGTATTGAGGCAGACTCAGAGAGATAAAATTGTGACAGACACAACACTTTTTGCGTTAAAATACAGAATCTTGTAAATAGTAGGCAGTCTATCGAGATGGCAGAGCTTACTGTAAAAAACTGCCCTCATACAGTGGCTTCGGAAAGTATTCAGACCGCTTGACTTTTTCTACATGTTGTTACGTTACAGCCTTATTCTAAAATGGACAAAATAAATAAAACATCCTCAGCAATCTACACACAATACCCCATAATGACAAAGTGAAAACAGGTTTTTGAAAAACAGAAAAAATCTTATTTTCATAAGCATTCAGACTCTTTGATATGAGACTCCAAATTGAGCTCACGTGCATCCTGTTTCCATTGATCATCCTTGAGATGTTTCTACAAGTTGATGGGAGTCCACCTGTAGTAAATTCAATTGATTGGACATGATTTGGAAAGGCACACACCTGTCTATATAAGGTCCCACAGTTGTCAGAGCGAAAACCAAGCCATGAGGTCAGAGGAATTGTCTGTAGAACTCCGAGAGAGGATTGTGTTGAGGCACAGACCAAAACATTTCTGCAGCATTTGTATTTGTATTTATTATGTATCCCCATTAGCTGCTGCCAAAGCAAAATTATGTCAGTTTATACCATTAAAAAAAATTACAATACATTCATAGATTTCACAACACACTGTGTGCCCTCAGACCCCTACTCCACCACTACCACACATCTACATGACTAAATCCATGTGTATGTATAGTGCGTATTTTATCGTGTGTGTGTGTGTGTGTGTGTGTGTGTGTGTGTGTGCCAATGTTTGTGATGCTTCACAGTCCCCGCTGTTCAATAAGGTGTTTTTTTATCTGTTTTTTAGATCTAACTTTACTGTTTGCGTCAGTTACTAATGTGGAATAGAGTTCCATGTAGTCATGGCTCTATGTAGTACTGTGTGCCTCCCATAGTCTGTTCTGGACTTGGGGACTGTGAAGAGACCTCTTGTTGCATGTCTTGTGGGGTATGCATGGGTATACGAGCTGTGTGCCAGTAGTTCAAACAGACAGCTCGGTGCATTCAACATGTCAATACCGCTCATAAATAAAAGTAGTGATGAAGTCAATCTCTCCTCCACTTTCAGCCAGGAGAGATTGACATGCATATTATTAATATTAGCTCTCAGTGTACATCCAAGGGCCAGCCGTGCTGCCCTGTTCTGAGCCAATTGCAATTTCCCTAAGTCCTTTTTTGTGGCACCTGACCACACACCTGAACAGTAGTCCAGGTGTGACAAAACTAGGGCCTGTAGGACCTGCCTTGTTGATAGTGTTGTTTATTATAGACAGACTTCTCACCATCTTAGCTACTACTGCATCAATATGTTTTGACCATGACAGTTTACAATCTAGTGTTACTYCAAGCAGTTTAGTCATCTCAACTTGCTCAATTTACACATTATTTATTACAAGATTTAGTTGAGGTTTAGGGTTTAGTGAGTGTTTTGTTCCAAATACAATGCTTTTAGTTTTAGAAATATTTAGGGTTAACTTATTCCTTGCCACCCACTCTGAAACTAACTGCAGCTCTTGAGTGTTGCAGTCATTTCAGTTGCTGTAGTAGCTGATGTGTATAGTGTTGAGTCATCCGCATACATAGAAACTGGCATGTTGTTAGTAAAAATTGAAAAAAGCAAGGGGCCTAAACAGCTACCCTGGGGAATTCCTGATTCTAACTGGATTGTATTTAATAGGCTTCCATTAAAGAACACCCTCTGTGTTCTGTTAGACAAGTAGCTCTTTATCCACATTATAGCAGGGGGTGTAAAGCCAAAACACATATGTTTTCCAGCAGTAGATTATGATCGATCATTTCTAAAGCTGCACTGAAGTCTAACAAGACAGCCCCCACAATCATTTTATCATCAATTTCTCTAAGCCAACCATCAGTCATTTGTGTAAGTGCTGTGTTTGTTGAATGTCCTTCCCTATAAGCATGCTGAAATTCGGTGTGTCAATTTGTTTACTGTAAAATAGCATTGTATCTGGTCAAACACCATTTTTCCCAGAAGTTTACTATGGGTTGGTATCAGGCTGATTGGTCGGATATTTGAGCCAGTAAAGGGGGCTTTACTATTCTTGTGTAGCGGAATCAAATCCAATTTAAAATCAAATTGTATTTATAAAGCCCTTCTTACATCAGCTGATGTCACAAAGTGCTGTACAGAAACCCAGCCTAAAACCCCAAACAGCAAGCAATGCAGGTGTAGAAGCACGGTGGCTAGGAAAAACTCAATAGAAAGGCCAGAACCTAGGAAGAAACCTAGAGAGGAACCATGCTATGAGGGGTGGCCAGTCCTCTTCTGGCTGTGCCGGGCGGAGATTATAACAGAACATGGCCAAGATGTTCAAATGTTTATAGATGACCAGCAGGGTCAAAAAATAATAATCACAGTGGTTGTCGAGGGTGCAACAGGTCAGCACCTCAGGAGTAAATGTCAGTTGGCTTTTCATAGCCGATCATTCAGAGKATCTCTACCACTCCTGATGTCTCTAGAGAGTTGAAAACAGCAKATCTGGGACAGGTAGCACGTCCGGTGAACAGGTCAGGGTTCCATAGCCGCAGGCAGAATAGTTGAAACTGGAGAAGCAGCATGGCCAGGTGGACTGGGGACAGCAAGGAGTCATCAGGCCAGGTAGTCCTGAGGCATGGTCCTAGGGCTCAGGTCCTCCGAGAGAGAGAAAGAAAGAAAGAAAGAAAGAAAGAAAGAGTGAGAGAAAAAGAGAAAAAGAGAAAGAGAGAGAGAATTAGAGAGAGCATACTTAAATTCACATAGAACACCGGATAAGACAGGAGAAATACTCCAGATATAACAGACTGACCTTAGGCCCCCGACACATAAACTACTGCAGCATAAATACTGGAGCCTGAGACAGGAGGGGTCGGGAGACACTGTGGCCCTCGACGATACCCTGGACAGGGTCAAACAGGCCGGATAAAACACCACCCACGTTGCCAAAGCATAGCCCCACACCACTAGAGGGATATCTTCAACCACCAACGTACCATCCTGAGACAAAGCCGAGTATAGCCCACAAAGATCTCCGCCATGGCACAACCCAAGAGGGGGTGCCAACCCTGACAGGAATATCACGTCAGTGACTCAACCCACTCAAGAGGCGCACCCCTCCTAGTGACGGCATAGAAGAGCACCAGTAAGCCAGTGGCTCAGCCCCTGTAATAGTGTTAGAGGCAGAGAATCCCAGTGGAGAGAGGGGAACCGGCCAGGCAGAGACAGCAAGGGCGGTTCGTTGCTCCAGTGCCTTCACGTTCACCTTCACACTCCTGGGCCAGACTACACTCAATCATAGGACCTACTAAAGAGATGAGTCTTCAATAAAGACTTAAAGGTTGAGACCGAGTCTGCGTCTCTCACATGGGTAGACAGACCATTCCATAAAAATTGAGCTCTATAGGGACAGTAAGTAGGCCTGCGTCTTGTGACCGTAGCATACGTGTAGGTATGTACGGCAGGACCAAATCGGAAAGATAGGTATTAGCAAGCCCATGTAATGCTTTGTAGGTTAGCAGTAAAATCTTGAAATCAGCCCTTGCCTTAACAGGAAGCAATTGTAGAGAGGCTAGAACTGGAGTAATATGATACATTTTTGGGGTTCTAGTCAACATTCTAGCAGCCGTGTTTAGCACTAACTGAAGTTTATTTAGTGCTTTATCCRGGTAGCCGGAAAGTAGAGCATTGCAGTAGTCTAACCTAGAAGTGACAAAAGCATGGGTTAATTTTTTTGCCACATTTTTATACAGAAAGTTTTTGATTTTTGCAATGTTACGTAGATGGAAAAAAGCTGTCCTTGAAACAGTCTTGATATGTTCATCAAAAGAGAGATCAGGGTCCAGAGTAACGCCGAGGACCTTCACAGTTTTATTTGAGACGACTGTACAACCATCAAGATGAATTGTCAGATTCAACAGAAGATCTCTTTGTTTCTTGGGACCTAGAACAAGCATCTCTGTTATGTCTGAGTGTAAAAACAGAACATTTGCAGCCATCCACTTCCTTATGTCTGAAACACAGGCTTCCAGGGAGGGCAATTTTGGGGATTCACCATGTTTCATCGAAATATACAGCTGTGTGTCATCCACATAGCAGTGAAAGTTAACATTATGTTTCCGAATGACATCACCAAGAGGTCAAATATATAGTGGAAACAATAGTGGTCCTAAAACGGAACCTTGAGGAACACCGACACTGGCGGTGCTTTCACTCTAGTGGTAGCATGAGACGGAGTCTACAACCCACACAAGTGGCTCAGGTAGTGCAGCTCATCCAGGATGGCACATAATGCGAGCTGTGGCAAGAAGGTTTGCTGTGTCTGTCACGTAGTGTCCAGAGCATGGAGGCACTACCAGGAGACAGGCCAGTACATCAGGAGACGTGGAGGAGGCCGTAGGAGGGCAACAACCCAGCAGCAGGACCGCTACCTCCACCTTTGTGCAAGGAGGAGCAGGAGGAGCACTGCCAGAGCCCTGCAAAATGACCTCCAGCAGGCCCACAAATGTGCATGTGTCTGCTCAAACGGTCAGAAACAGACTCCAGAGGGTGGTATGACGGCCCGACGTCCACAGGTGGGGGTTGTGCTTACAGCCCAACACCGTGCAGGACGTTTGGCATTTGCCAGAGAACACCAAGATTGACAAATTCGCCATTGCGTCCTGTGCTCTTCACAGATGAAAGCAGGTTCACACTGAGCACATGTGACAGACGTGACAGAGTCTGGAGACGCCGTGGAGAACGTTCTGCTGCCTGCAACATCCTCCGAAGCATGACCGGTTTGCGGTGGTCAGTCATGGTGTGGGGTGGCATTTCTTTGGGGGGCCGCACAGCCTCCATGTGCTCGCCAGAGGTAGCCTGACTGCCATTAGGTACCGAGATGAGCTCCTCAGACCCCTTGTGAGACCATATGCTGGTGCGGTTGGCCCTGGGTTCCTCCTAATGCAAGAATGCTAGACCTCATGTGGCTGGAGTGTGTCAGCAGTTTCTGCAAGAGGAAGGCATTGATGCTATGGACTGGCCCGCCCGTTCCCCAGACTGAATCCAATTGAGCACATCTGGGACATCATGTCTCGCTCCATCCACAACGCCACGTTGCGCCACAGACTGTCCAGGAGTTGGCGGATGCTTTAGTCCAGGTCTGGGAGGAGATCCCTCAGGAGACCATCCGCCACCTCATCAGGAGCATGCCCAGGCGTTGTAGGGAGGTCATACAGGCACGTGGAGGCCACACACACTACTGAGCCTCATTTTGACTTGTTTTAAGGACATTACATCAAATTTGGATCAGCTGTGAGGTGGTTTTCCACTTTAATTTTGAGTGTGACTCCAAATCCAGACCTCCATGGGTTGATAAATTTGATTTCCATTGATCATTTTTGTGTGATTTTGTTGTCAGCACATTCAACTATGTAAAGAAAAAAGTATTTAATAAGATTATTTCATTCATTCAGATCTAGGATGTGTTATGTTAGTGTTCCCTTTATTTTTTTGAGCAGTGTACTTGCATGTGGTGTCAACGTTTGTTGCTGGCATGTCATCCCTAAGTTTGCTTATCTTGCCAATGAAAAAGTCATCAAAGTAGTTTGCAGTATCAGTGGGCTTTGTGATGAATGAGCCATCTGATTCAATAAATGAATGAGCCGAGTTGGCTTTTTTTCACAAAATGTCATTTAAGGGGCCCCGAAGCTTTTTACTATCATTCTTTATATAATTTATATTTGTTTCATAGTGTAGTTTATTTGTATTTTTATTTAGTTTAGTCACATGACGTCTTAATTTGCAATACATTTGCCAGCCAGTTGGGCTGTCAGACGTAATTGCCATACCTTTTGCCTCATCCCTCTCAACCATACAATTTTTCAATTCCTCATCAATCCAAAGGGATTTAACAGTTTTTACAGTAATTTTCTTAATGGGTGCATGCTTATTAGTAACTGGAATAAGTAGTTTCATAAATGCATCAAGTGCAGCATCTGGTTTGTCACGACTTCCGCCGAAGTCAGCCCCTCTCCTTGTTCGGGTGGTGTTCGGCGGTCGACGTCACCGGCTTTCTAGTCACCACCGATCCATGTTTCATTTTCGTTTTGTTTTGTCTGTATTACACACACCTGTTTCTAATTCCCATATCATGTTCCTTATTTAACCCTCTGGCATACCTTTCTGTTTTGTCCGTGATTGTTGGTGTATTAGTGATTGTCGTTGGTGTTAGTTTTTGTATTTTCCTTATTGGAATATTGCCTGTTTGTTTGATTGAGTAAACTCGTTTGTTTTACTCTAAACTGTGTCCTGCGCCTGACTCTGCTACATCTCTGCACCCAATCGCTGACAGGTTACTCCTCATTACACACTGCATAYCAGCAAATATTTTTTACATCATTAACAAATGAATCACTACAAAACTTATTGTATGGCTTCTTATACACTATATTAGGCCCAGCGTTGGAACTTTGTTTTTCCTAGATATGGCTATTATATTGTGATTACTACGTCCAATGGATTTGGATACTGCTTTAAAGCAAATATCTGCAGCGATAGTAAAAATGTGATCAATACATGTTGATGGTTTAATTCCTGTGCTGTTTGTAACTACCCTGGTAGGTTGACTGACAACCTGATCCAGGTTGCAGGCACTGGTTACAGTTTGAAGTTTTTTCCTGAGTGGGCAGCTTGATGATAGCCAGTCAATATTTAAATCACCCAGAAAATATACTTCTCTGTTGATGTCACATACATTATCAAGCATTTCACACATATTATCCAGATACTGTTAGCACTTGGTGGTCTACAGCAGCTTCCCACAAGAATGGGCTTTAGGTGAGGCAGATGAACCTGTAGCCATATTACTTCAACAGTATTTAACATTAGATTGTCTCTAAGCTTTACAGGAATGTGGTTCTGAATATAGACAGCAACACCGCCTCCGTTGGCATTCCTGTCTTTTTGGTAGATGTTATACCCATGTATTGCTACCACTGTATCAAAGGTATTATCTCAGTGAGTTTCAGAGATAATCAGAATATGAATGTCATCTGTTACAAGCAAGTTATTGACATTGAAGGTCCCCAAGAACACCGTGGCCTCTATCATTCTTAAATGGAAGAAGTTTGGAACCACCAATACTCTCAAACAGAGCAATCGGGGGAGACGGGCCTTGGTCAGGGAGGTGACCAAGAATGTGATGGTCACTCTGACAGAGCTCCAGAGTTCCTCTRTGGAGATGGGAGAACCTTCCAGAAGGACAACCATCTCTGCAGCACTCCACCAATCAGGCATTTATGGTAGAGTGGCCAGATGGAAGCCACTCTTCAGTAAAAGGCACATGACAGCTCGCTTGGAGTTTGCCAAAAGGCACCTAAAGACTCTCAGACCATGAGAAACAAGATTCTCTGGTCTGATGAAACCAAGATTGAACTCTTTGGCCTGAATGCCAAGTGTCACGTCTGGAGGAAACATGGCACCGTCCCTACGGTGAAACATGGTGTTGGCGGCATCAGGCTGTGGAGATGTTTTTAAGCAGCAGGGACTGGGAGACTAGTCAGGATCGAGGCAAAGATGAACGGAGCAAAGTACAGAAAGATCCTTGATGAAAACCTGCTCTAGAGCGCTCAGGACCTCAGACTGGGGCGAAGGTTCACCTTCCAACAGGAAACAGCCCTAAGAACACAGCCAAGACAAAGCATGACTGGCTTCGGGACGAGTCTCTGAATGTCCTTGAGTGGCCCAGCCAGAGCCCGTACTTGAACCCAATTCAACATCTCTAGAGAGACCTGAAAATAGCTGTGCAGCAACGCTTTCCATCCAACCTGACAGAGCTTGAGAGGATCTGCAGAAAAGAATGGTAGCATCTCCCCAAATACAGTTGTGCCAAGCTTGTAGCGTCATACACAAGAAGACTCAAGGCTGTAATTGTTGCCAAAGGTACTTCAACAAAGTACTAAGTAAAGGGTCTGAATACTTATGCAAATGTCATGTTTCAGTTTTATTGTAACTCATTTTGTACATAATGTTGCTGCTACCGTCTCTTATGACTGAAAATAGCTTCTGGGCATCAGAACAGCGATTACTCACCACGGACTGGCAGAATCCTTTTTATCCTTAAACGAGTCCGACGAGCCCGACRTGAATGATATACTGATTCCCGGTGAACAGGCCCAGATCCCATCCTCTGCGTGAAGAGAAGGCGGAGAAAAAGGGTCCAGAGGGCGGGCTGCCTTCTGAGAATTCGTAGGCGATCGAATAAACCTCCACATCCTTCCATTCTGTTAGCAAATCTTTGGAAAATAAAATCGATGACCTACGCGGAAGATTAAACTACCAACGGGACATTCAGAACTGTAATATCTTATGCTTCACGGAGTCCTGGCTGAACGACGACATTATCAACATACAGCTGGCTGGTTATACGCTGTATCAGCAGGACAGAACAGCGACGTCTGGTAAGATGGGGCGGAGAACTATGTATTTTTGCAAATAACAGCTGGTGCACAATATCTAAGGAAGTCTTGAGGTTTTGCTCGCCTTAGGTAGAGTATCTCATGATAAGCTGTAGAGCACACTATCTACCTAGAGAGTTTTCATCTGTATTTTTAATAGCTGTCTACATACCACCACAGACTGATGCTGGCACTAAGACCGCACTGAATGAGCTGTATTACGCCATAAGCAAACAGGAAAATGCTCACCCAGAGGCGGCGCTCCTGGTAGCCGGGACTTTAATGCAGGGAAACTTAAATCGTCTTACCAAATTTCTATCAGCATGTTAAATGTGCAACCAGAGGGGGGGGRAAAACTCTGGACCACTTCTAGTCCACACACAGAGACGCATACAAAGCTCTCCCCCGCCCTCCATTTGGAAAATCTGACCATAATTCTATCCTCCTGATTCCTGCTTTCAAACAAAAATTAAAGTAGGAAGCACCAGTGACTCAATCAATAAAAAAGGGGTGATGAAGCAAATGAAGCAAATGATAAGCTACAGGAATGTTTTGCTACCACAGACTGGAATATGTTCTGCGATTCCTCCGATGGCATTGAGGAGTACACCACATCAGTCATTGGCTTCATCAATAAGTGCATCGAGGACGTCGTCCCCACAGTGACCATACATACATACCCCAACCAGGATCCATGGATTACAGGCAACATCCGGACTGAGTTAAAGGCTAGAGCTGCCGCTTTCAAGGAGAAGGAATCTAATCCGGACGCTTCTAAGAAATCCCTCTATGCCCTCCGATGATCCATCAAGCAGGCAGAGCATCAATACAGGACTAAGATCAAATCGTACTACACTGGCTCTGGCACTCGTCGGATGTGGCAGGGCTTGCAAACCATTACAGACTACAAAGGGAAGCACAGCCGAGAGCTGCCCAGTGACACTTGCTTTGAGGCAAATAACACTGAAACATGCATGATGTCATGTTTTGTCATTGATTATCATGTCTTGTCCCTGTGCTTCCCTCTGCTGGTCTTATTAGGTTCTTTCTCTTTCTCTCTCTCTCTCCTCCTCCCTCTCTCCCTCTCCCGCTCTCTCTCTCTCTATCGTTCCGTTCCTGCTCCCAGCTGTTTCTCATTCTCCTAACGACCTCATTTACTCTTTCACACCTGTCTCTTATACACATCTAGATGTGTATAAGAGACAAATACTGGAATAAAGACTCTGTTACTATTACGTCGCTTTTGGGTCCTCATTCACCAGCATAACACATGAGAGCATCAGCTGTTCCGGAAGACTGTGCGATCACGCTCTCCGCAGCCGATGTGAGTAAGACCTTTAAACAGGTCAACATTCACAAGGCCACAGGGCCAGACGGATTACCAGGACGTGTACTGCGAGCACACTCTGACCAGCTGGCAAGTGTCTTCACTGAAATTTTCAACCTCTCCATGTCCGAGTCTGTAATACCAAAATGTTTCAAGCAGAACACCATAGTCCCTGTGCCCAAGAACACTAAGGCAACCTGGCTAAATGACTACCGACCCGTAGCACTCACGTCCGTAGCCATGAAGTGCTTTGAAAGGCTGGTCATGGCACACATCAACACCATCATCCCAGAAACCCTAGACCCACTCCAATTTGCATACCGCCCTAACAAATAAACAGATGATGCTGTCTCTATTGCATTCCACACTGCCCTTTCCCACCTGAACAAAAGGAACAACTATGYGAGAATGCTATTCATTGACTACAGCTCAGCGTTCAACACCATTGTGCACTCAAAGCTCATCAATAAGCTAAGGACCCTGGGACTAAACAGCTCACTCTGCAACTGGATCCTGGACATCCTGACGGGCCACACCCAAGTGGTAAGGGTAGGTAATAACACATCCGCCACGCTGATTCTCAACACAGGGGCCCCTCAGGGATGCGTGCTCAGTCCCCTCCTGTACTCCCTGTTCACTCATGACTGCACGGCCAGGCACGACTCCAACAACATCATTTAGTTTGCCAATGACAACAGTGATAGGTCTGATCACCGACAATGACGAGACAGCATATAGGGAGGAGATCAGAGACCTGGCCGTGTGGTGCCAGGTGAACAACCTCTCCCTCAATGTGATCAAGACAAAGGAGATGATTGTGGACTACAGGAAAAAGAGGACCGAGCATGCCCCCCATTCTAATCGACGGGGCTGTAGTGAAGCAGGTTGAGAGCTTCAATTCCTTGGTGTCCACATCACCAACATACTAGAATGGTCCAAGCACACTCAGATTGTCGTGAAGAGGGCACAACAAAATATTTTCCCCCTTAGGAGACTGAAACGATTTGGAATGGGTCCTGAGATCCTCAAAAGGTTCTACAGCTGCACCATCGAGAGCATCCTGACTGGACGCATCACTGCCTGGTATGGCAACTGCTCGGCCTCTGACTGCAAGGCACTACAGAGGGTAGTGCGTACGGTCCAGTACATCACTGAGGCCAAGCTTTCTGCCATCCAGGACCTTTTTTWAAATTGTATTTCTATTTCACCTTTACTTAACCAGGAAGGCCAGTTGAGAACAAGTTCTCATTTACAACTGCGACCTGGCCAAGATAAAGCAAAGCAGTGTGACACAAACAACAACACAGAGTTACACATGGTATAAACAAACGTACAGTCAATAACACAATAGAAAAAAAATCTATATACAGTGTGTGCAAATGAGGTAAGATTAGGGAGGTAAGGCAATAAATAGGCCGTAGTGGCGAAATAATTACAATTTACCAATTTAACACTGGAATGATAGATGTGCAGAAGATGAATGTGCAAGTAGAGATACTGGGGTGCAAAGGAGAAAAAAAAATTAAATAATATGGGGATGAGGTAGTTGGATAGGCCATTTACAGATGGGCTATGTACAGGTGAAATGATCTGTGAGCTGCTTAGACAGCTAATGTATAAAGTTAGTGAGGGAGATAATAAGTCTCCAGCTTCAGTGATTTTTGCAATTCGTTCCAGTCATTGGCAGCAGAGAACTGGAAAGGAAGGCAGCCAAAGTAGGAATTGGTTTTGGGGGTGACCAGTGAAATATACCTATTGGAGCGCGTGCTACGGGTGGGTGCTGCTATGGTGACCAGTGAGCTGAGATAAGGCGAGGCTTTACCTAGCAAAGACTTATAGATGACCTGGAGCCAGTGGGTTTGGCGACGAATATGTAGCGAGGGCCAGCCAACAAGAGCATACAGGTGGTGGGTAGTGGTGGGTAGTATATGGGGCTTTGGTGACAAAACGGATGGCACTGTGATAGACTGCATCCAATTTGCTGAGTAGAATGTTGGAGGCTATTTTGTAAATGACATCGCCAAAGTCAAATATCGGTAGGATTGTCAGTTTTACGAGGGTATGTTTGGCAGCAATGAGTGAAGGATGCTTTGATGCAAATAGGAAGCATAATTTTGGATTGGGATGCTTAATGTGAGTCTGGAAGGAGAGTTTACAGTCTAACCAGACACCTAGGTATTTGTAATTGTCCACATATTCTAAGTCAGAACCATCCAGAGTAGTGATGCTGGACGGGCGGGCAGGTGTGGGAAGTGATCAGTTGAAAATCATTCATTTAGTTTTACTTGCATTTAAGAGCAGTTGGAGGCCACAGTCTTTAGAAATTGTTTCAGGCTTGTATTCTGAAAAATTAGGAAGTAAGAGCATCTGAATAAGTGGACCCTAAAGTGTCACAGAGCAGTTTTTTTTTTTCATGCGCGAGACCGAGAGAGTGCCTTTCTTGTTTACCTTTTAAATTGACGACGTTATTGTCCGGTTGAAATATTATCGATTATTTAGGCTAAAAACAACATGAGGATTGAATATAAACATMATTTGACATGTTTCTAGGAACTTTACGGATACAATTTGTATAAACCTATGTAAAATATGTTTTGCTTTCTGAATTTTTATAATGAGTATTTCTATATTTGAATTTGGTGCCCAGCAGTTTCACTGGCTGTTGAAGAGGTGGGACGCTAACGTTTCACGTACCCAAGAGAGGTTAACACAGTGTCCAAAGAAGGGTCAGAAGTGTACAGAATGGTGTCGTCTGCATAGAGGTGGATCAGAGAATCACCAGCAGCAAGAGTGACATCATTGATGTATACAGAGAAGAGAGTCGGACCGAGAATTGAACCCTGTAGCACCCCCACAGAGACTGCCAGAGGTCCGGACAACAGGCCCTCCGATTTGACACACTGAACTCTGCCTGAGAAGAAGTTGGTGAACCAGGCGAGGCAGTCATTGGAGAAACCAAGGCTGTTGAGTCTGCTGATAAGAAWGCAGTGATTGACAGAGTCGAAAGTCTTGGCCAGGTCGATGAATACGGCTGCACAGTATTATCTTTTATCGATGGCGGTTATGATATCATTTAGGACCTTCAGCGTGACTGAGGTGCAACCATGACCAGCTCAGAAACCAGATTGCATAGCGTAGAAGGTACGGTGGGATTTGAAATGTTCGGTGATCTGTTTGTTAACTTGGCCGTCAAAGACCTTAGAAGGCAGGGTAGGATAGATATAGGTCTGTAACAGTTTGGGTCTAGAGTGTCTCCCTCTTTGAAGAGGAGGATGACCGCAGCAGCTTTCCAATCTTTGGGGATCTCAGACAATACGAAAGAGAGATTGAACAGGCTAGTAATAGGGGTTGCAACAATTGCGGCAGATAATTATAGAAAGAGAGGGTCCAGATTGTCTAGCCCAGCTGATCTATAGGGGTCCAGATTTTGCATCATTTTCAGAACATCAGCTATCTGGATTTGGGTGAAGGAGAAATCGGGAGGCTTGGGAAAGTTGCTGTGGGGGGTGCAGGGCTGTTGACCGGGGTAGGGGTAGCCAGGTGGAAAGCATGGCCAGCTGTAGAAAAATGCTATTGAAATTCTCAATTATCGTGGATTTATCGGTGGTGACAGTGTTTCCTAGCCTCAGTGCAGTGGGCAGCTGGCAGGAGGTGCTCTTATTCYCCATGGACTTTACAATGTCCCAGAACTTTTTGGAGTTGGTGCTACAGGATGCAATTTTCTGTTTGAAAAAGCTAGCCTTTGCTTTCCTAACTGCCTGTGTATATTGGTACCTAACTTCCCTGAAAAGTT
Organism: Salvelinus sp. IW2-2015; assembly: GCF_002910315.2. Classification (NCBI taxonomy): domain Eukaryota; kingdom Metazoa; phylum Chordata; class Actinopteri; order Salmoniformes; family Salmonidae; genus Salvelinus; species Salvelinus sp. IW2-2015. The sequence continues at coordinate 29,895,080 of NC_036856.1, forward strand.
GCATATCGCGGGGGCTATTCAATGCTTATGCAGTATGCCACAGGATGTTTTTGTTCTGGTCAAGGGCAGTCAGGTCTGGAGTGAACCACAGGCTATATCTGTTCCTGGTTCAACATTTTTGGAATGGGGCATTCTTATTTTAGATGGTGAGGAAAGCACTTTTAAAGAATAACCAGGCATCTTCTACTGACGGAATGAGGTCAATATCCGTCCAGGATACCTGGGCCAGGTCGATTAGAAAGGCCTGCTCGCTGAAGTGTTTTAGGAAGCGTTTGACAGTGATGAGTGGTGGTCGTTTGACCGCAGACCCATTACGGACGCAGGCGATGAGGCAGTGATTGCTGAGATCCTGGTTGAAGACAGCAGAGGTGTATTTAGATGGCAGGTTGGTCAGGATGATATTTTTAAAAGATTATATATTTAACCTTTATTTAACCAGGAAGGGCTCATTGAGATTTAAAATCTATTTTTCAAGAGCGTCCTGGCCAAGATAGCACCAAGTCATTTCAACAATTACAGACAGACATGAAAAACTACAAGTAATCTAGTAAAAACCATTGAATTCACAASAGTATAACAAAATCAAAAACAGCAAATTAAAAACATTGACAGGTCAGGGAATCAGCCTCAAAATCCTTCATCAGTGATTTAAAAACACCAATCAGGACAAGTTCTTCCAGTTTTAAATTCTTTTGTAAGGTGTTCCAAGACGATGGCGCAGAGTACATAAAATACCTTTTACCAAATTCAGTTCGGACATTTGGAACAGTTAGCAGGATAAAGTCTAATCTCAGAGGGAGGAAACGCTTCACCCTGGTGAAAATACTTGAAACCCTTGTAAGTTAACAGCTAAAATAGTTTTTATTTACTAACTCTATTTTATCAATTACCAATGGGCTTTCCAGGGAAGAGCATAGCACAATTACAGCAGCCATGAAGGTTTAAATGATATCACTGAGCCCTTGAAACCAGCACTGTGGTTCACTTTTTATTGTCTTCTAAGGCTTTTGACACAGATGATCATGGCTAATACTAAGCAGAGAAATTGTTGAGTGTAGGTCTTTTTCGAGCATGCAATTTGCCTTGTTTGCTAATTCTGTCTGATAGATCATGCACTGCAATTTGATGGGGCTTATGTCTGTTAAATTGTTCCTGTCCTTAATGGTGTTGCCCCAACTGCTGTACTTGTCTCTCTTATTCACTATTTATATAATGATTAGACAAAAATGTCCAAATGCACAACTTCATTTTTAATGCTGATGATACTGTTATTTACTGTTGTGCCTCGTCTCTTTACAAAAGAGCTTTCCAGAACTTGCCAAACTGCTTTTTTATACTGTTCAAGCATACTTGCTGTCAATTGAAGCTTACCCTCAATACTGACAAACTAATCTAATGGTGTTTTCTGATGCAAGAAATAGACGCTCTGAACCCTTCACCTATTACTACCTGTCAGGGCAAGGAGAATTGAGGTTGTAACTCAATATACAATATTTGGGAATTCTATTGATGACGGCCGCTCTTTAAATTGCGCATTTTATTCAACAACTTTACAAAAAAATTGGGT
>NC_036856.1:29897075-29906556 GCF_002910315.2 Salvelinus sp. IW2-2015
GAAATTGTGTGGGTACTCTCTTCGTCGCTAGCCTATAATTATTTAAAAGAGTTGGATCTCCCCCTTTTAAAAGTGGTAGGACAAATGCTGATTTCCAGATCTTTGGAATTTCATTACATTCCAGGGTTAGATTAAACAGATATGTAAGTGGTTCAGCTATGAAATCAGCTGCCAGATTTAAAAAGCAGGGATCCAAAAGATCAGGACCTGCAGGCTTTCTTTGATCTAAGGATTTCAGGACTTTATGTACCACCTGCACTGAGAATGRCAAAAAGCTAAACGTTTGACCAGCTCTCACTGGTTCATCTACACAGGGTTGTACAGAGACAGAGGACACTGGTTCATCCACACAGGGTTGTACAGAGACAGAGGTCACTGAATCAAACAGCCTACCAGATGATACAAAGTGCTCATTGAAACAATTCAGCATTTTAGTTTTGTCATATATAGCAACAGAGTCCTTCAAAACACATGACGGTAATTCATTAACATTACTGTTACCAGACATAGACTTAATAGCATTCCAAAACTTTCTAGGGTCATTCAGGTTATCAGTGGTAACAGACATAAAATATTCAGACTTGGCCTTCCTGAGAAGAAAAKAACACTATGAGGGTGCCCGTGTTTATGGATTTGGGGTTGTACCTGGTAGGTTCATTGATAATTTGTGTGAGATTGAAGGCATCTAGCTTAGATTGTAGGGCGGCTGGGGTGTTAAGCATGTCCCAGTTTAGGTCACCTAACAGTACGAGCTCTGAAGATAGATGGGTGGCAATCAATTCACATATGGTGTCCAGGGCACAGCTATAACAAGAGGCAACGGTGAGAGACTTGTTTCTGGACAGGTGGATTTTTAGAAGTAGAAGCTCAAATTGTTTGGGCACAGATCTGGATAGTATGGCAGAACTCTGCAGGCTATCGCTGCAGTAGATTGCAACTCCGCCCCCTTTGGCAGTTCTATCTTGTCGGAAAATGTTATAGTTAGTGATGGAAATGTCAGGATTTTTGGTGGCCTTCCTAAACCAGGATTCAGACACGGCTAGGACATCCGGGTTTGCAGAGTGTGCTAAAGCAGTGATTAAAATAACTTAGGGAGGAGGCTTCTAATGTTAACAGGCTTTTACGGTTACAGAATTCAATAAATGAGAGCGCCTGGGGAATGAGRGTGGAGCTAGGTGCTGCAGGGCCTGGATTAACCTCTAAATCACCAGAGGAACAGAGGTGGAGTAGGATAAGGGTACGGGCTAAAGTCTATAAGAACTGATCGGCTAGTGCGTTGGGAACAGAGAGTAAAAGGAGCAGGTTTCTGGGCGCGGAAGAATAGATTCAAGGCATAATGTACAGACAAGGGTATGGTAGGATGTGAATACAGTGGAGGTAAACCTAGGCATTGAGTGACGATGAGAATGGTTTTGTCTCTAGAGACATCATATAGACTAGGTGAGGTCACTGCATGTGTGGGTGGTGAAACAAAAGGGMTAGCTAAGGCATTTTGAGCAGGACTGGAGGCTCTACAGTGAAATAAGACAATAATCACGAACCAAAACAGCAATGGACAAGGAATATTGACATTAGGGAGAGGCGTGCGTAGTCTATTGATCATAGGGACCAGTGGGTAGCTAGGCGAGCTGGAGACACAGTGATTCAGACAGCTAGCGGGCCGGGGCTAGCATTCTAGCAGAAGGGCCTTAGGGGGAYGTCGCGATGGAAGAGTCTGTTGTAGCCCCCTTGGACGGTTACGTTGGCAGACCAGTTGTGTTGGATCGACAGGGCTCTGTGTAGGCAGTAAAAAGGTCCAGGCCAATTGGCAAAATAGGTATTGTAACCCCAAAATTTGGCTGATGGTCCTCTTCAGCTAACAGTCCGATATGCTCTAGACAGCTAGCGGGCCGCGGCCAGCAGGCTAGAGGATGGGCCTTCAGCGGACGTCACGATGGAAGAGCCTGCTGAAACCCCTCAGGCGGATTACGTYGGTAGACCAGTCGTGTTGGATTCGCAGGGCTCCGTGTCGGCAGTAAAAGAGGTCCAGACCAATTGGCAAAATAGGTATTGTAGCCCAAGGAATGGCTGATGGACCGCTTCAGCTCGCCGGGAGATGGGCCTTGCACGAGGCTAGCTCCAGGCTCATTGGTGCTTGCTTCAGGACAGAGACATTAGCCGGGGGGTAGCCACTTGGATAGCAGCTAGCTAGCTGCGATGATCCAGGTGAAAAGGWTCAGTGCTTGCGGTAGGAATCCGGAGATGTGGAGAAAAAGCAGTCCGGTATGCTCTGGGTTGAATCGCGCTGTGCAGACTGGCAGGAGTTGATCGGGCTAAGGTTAGCTGATAACCGCTAGCAGTGGCTAACTGACTACTAGCTTCTAGCTAGTTAGCTGGCTTGCTTCTGTTGGGGGTTCCGGTTCTAAAGTATAGAAAATACATACCACATTGGGTGAGGCGGGTTGCAGGAGAGTTTGTTGAAACTGAGGGGTAACAATATAAAAAATACATACGAAATATATACGAAGGAAAAAAAGATATATACACGGGACACGACAAGACAAAGACGTCTGAACTGCTACGCCATCTTGGTGTCAGCTACACCAGGCGGTGTCAGAGGAAGGCCCTAAAAATTGTCAGACTCCAGCCGCCCTAGTCATGAACTGTTCTCTCTGCTACCGCACGGCAAGAGGTACTGGAGCGTCAAGTCTAGGACCAAGAGGCTTCTAAACAGCTTCTACCCCAAGCCATAAGACTCCTGAACATCTAATCAAATGGCTACCCAGACTATTTGCATTGCCCTGCAGCTACTCTCTGTTGTTTTCATCTATGCATAGTCACTTTAATAACTCTACCTCCATGTACATATTACCTCAACTAACCGGTGCCCCCGCACATTGACTCTGTACCGGTACCACCCTGTGTACAGTCTCGCTACTGTTATTTTACTGCTGCTCTTTAATTACTTGTTACTTTTATTTATTCTTACTCTAATTTCTTTTAAACTGCATTGTTGGTTAGGGGCTTGTAAGTAACATTTCACYKTTGTATTCGGCACATGTGACTARTACAATTTGATTTGATTTGACAGAGAGCAGTCAGGTAGTGTCAGTAGAGGTACAATTTCCCTCTCTCTCTCTCTGCTCCAGGAAGCAGGATGGCAGCAGCAGCAGCTCTCCTGGTGGAGCCACGGTGTGTAGTGCCTGACATATCAGTGATGTTTATTAAGAGACAAGTCCATCAGGTCTCATAAGCCCGTTCTCGCAGGTGCCACATCTTTTGTTTCTTTCGGAGGGTGTCATCAATCTTACTGCAGCGGCAGGGAGGCTGCTGCTTCGCTCTCCTGAGCAGCTGATGGGAGATCACGGATCCCTTCCTCCTTTCCATCCCTCCTTTCTTTCTCCATCCCTCCCTCCTTCCTTCCCATCTGAGTGGACTAGCCTGGCCCATCCATCCTCTCTCTAAAAGGGCTGTGCTTCGCTGCTGAAAAAAACAGCATAGACCAGCAAAGGGTGGTGACCAGCCTTCGTTGTATTTTCGCTGATGACCARCCTTCATTGTGTTTTTTCTGGTGACCAGCCTTCGTTTTGTTTTCGCTGGTAACCAGTCTCCATGGTGTTTTGGACAATGGGTTTTAAGAAGGTGATGAGGACGTGAGGATTATGCAATTGAGATCTTCTACTGGGTCCTCTCTGGCCTCCTTTTGAAAAAGGTCAAAGGTAATCAAGGAGAGGTGGCGAGGAGAGGGAAAGTGGACGAAAATGTGATTGTATAAAATGAGACTCCCCTTCGCCGATTGCGTGTCATCAGGCAAATTACGTTTACAGGGTGGAATCCCAGAACAAATGCATAAAGTGATCAAAACAAGTAGCATATCATTTTTTTATGTTTGCATGCTTTTCTCCTTCGAGAGAAAAAAAATGCTTTTTCAAAGGGGGTGTAGCAGATTTCAAAACTCTTCCACAAAGAACTAGGTAGGATCAGTGGCGATTTTAGCATGTAAATCTTGGTAGGGCAAAGAAATAAAATGTGGGATGCATGCCAGCAGCCACTACACTACACAACACAACACTAAACAATACATTAATTGCACTATAACGGTGACAAATGTTGCCCACAAACTGCTACACCTGGCTATCAGCGGAGCCTTGTCTGGCAGAGAAACAGTTCATTAAGCCTCATTAACTGCCTTTAAAAAAACATAGCTGATATGGCTGACTTGCTTAAGCAATTTTCAATGATGACATTTCTCATAAACAGGTTATAGGCTACATGTGCACCACCAAGTCAGAACAGTAGGCGAAATTAAGAGGGGAAAATAGGCCAAATGATTAGGGTGAGGCACATGGGCTACTAACATCTTACTACACTACTATGTGTGTTCAATTTTCCGTCATTTCCGGTCACAACTTGCAGACTTGTTTACGTGTTGCTGTGCGTTTTGTTGCCAACCTTACTTTMCGKTTTTTACTTTTTAATTACCGTTTATATTTTTAGTTTTTCCCTCACTCAACTTTTTTTCATTCAACTTTTTCACTCCGGACGCTTTATCTGGACATGGTTCGTCAGGACTTCCAACAGCCGAGTACAGTTAGTAACATTAACATGATTCCTTCTAATTGCAGTGGCTGTACTCATAATATACAGGAGAACGACCGCCTTACGGGAGGATAGCTGTGCTGCAAGCCCAACTTCAAACACAATCGTTAGGCAAGGGTATTTCAGTGTAGGGAAGGATGAAACAGCGTCTGTGCCACCAGTAAGTACAGATAGTAACGTTAGTACAAATCCCCTCGCACGGTCCCCGCAGCCGGACAACTATCTCATGGTTCTGGAGGGAAATGCTGTAGGAATGCTCAACCGGTGTCGCTCATTCAGCAGACAGAAACTTTCAACCGGTTTTCCCCATTAAAACCTGTTTGGGATAGGGGCAGCATTTTCACTTTTGGATGAATTGGTGCCCATAGTAACTGCCTCCTACTCTGTCCCAGATGATAATATATGCATATTATTATTACTATTGGATAGAAAAACACTCTGAAGTTTCTAAAACTGTTTGAATTATATCTGTGAGTTAACAGAACTCATATGCAGGCACAACCTCCAAACAGGAAGTGACAATTCTGAGAAGGGTTGATGTGAAAGTCATCGCCTATTCAATTCTCTGTATATATGGATCTGTTTGCACTTCCTACGCCTTCCACTAGATGTCAACAGTCTGTAGAACGTGGAATGAAGCCTCTAGTGTGATGTGGGGACGGATGGCAGCTATTTGAGTCAGTGGTCTGGCAGATGCTAGTTCCTGGTCATGAGCGCTAGTCATGAAATGGCCATGTGTACCATTACTTATACAGACATGAAGAAATGCCCGGTTGGAACGTATTGTATTATATATGATAACAACATCCTGAAGATTGATCTCTTACTAAGTTTGACCAGTTTATTCGACTTGTAATATAACTTTTTGAAGTTTTCGTCCGACGTTTGCCTGCATCTGCGCCAGCGTTTGGACACGTGTACTACACATGCTAGCAAAAGTTGCTAATTGGACATAAGTAATGGACATTATCGAACAAAACAACACATTTATTGTGGAACTAGGATTCCTGGCACTGCATTCTTATGAAGATAATCAAAGGTATGGGAATATTTATGATGTAATTACGTATTTCTGTTGACTCCAACATGGCGGAGAAGTGTTGTTACTATCTGAGCGCCGTCTCAGATTATGTATGGTGTGCTTTTTACTAAAGTTTTAAAAAAATCTGACACAGCGGTTGCATTAAGAACAAGTGTATCTTTAATTATATGTAAACATGTATCTTTTCATCACAGTTATATGAGTATTTCTGTTTATTTGCGGTGGCTCTCTGTAATTACTCCAGATATTTTTGGAGGCATTTCTGAACATGGCGCCAATGTAAACCAAAGATTTGTGGTATATAATATGCACATTATCGAAACAAAACATTACATGTTTGTGTAAATGTCTATGAGTGTCATCTGATGAAGATTAGTCAAAAGATTAGTGATTAATTTTCTCTATTTTGTGTGACTATCTTTGGCTGGGAAAAATGGTTGTGTGTTTTTTGGATTTGGTGGTGATCTAACATCAATATATGTTGTGTTTTTCGCTGGTAAAACATTTTAAAAATCGGACACGATGGGTAGATTAACAAGATGTTTATCTTTAATTTGCTGTATTGGACTTGTTAATGTGTGAAAGTTACATATTTCAAAAAAWAWATATTGAATTTCGCRCGCTGCCTTTCAGCGGAATGTTGTGGGTGTTCCGCTAGCGGAACCCCTGGGTTAGAAAGGTTAAGCAGCGAGTCGGAGTCTGCGGCCGAGACTTCTCTGGTCTCTACTCCTCCCGTTACGGGGTCTGAGATGCCTAAGGCTCCCACCATTAGCTCTGACAAATTGAAAACCCTAGTCATTGGCGACTCCATTACCCGCAGTATTAGACTTAAAACGAATCATCCAGTGATCACACACTGGTTACCAGGGGGCAGGGCTACCGACGTTAAGGCTAATCTGAAGATGATGCTGGCTAAAGCTAAAACTGGCGAGTGTAGAGAGTATAGAGATATTGTTATCCACGTCGGCACCAACGATGTTAGGATGAAACAGTCAGAGGTCACCAAGCGCAATATAGCTTCAGCCTGTAAATCAGCTAGAAAGATATGTCGGCATCGAGTAATTGTCTCTGGCCCCCTCCCAGTTAGGAGGAGTGATGAGCTCTACAGCAGTCTCACAACTCAATCGCTGGTTGAAAACTGTTTTCTGCCCCTCCCAAAAGATAGAATTTGTAGATAATTGGCCCTCATTCTTGTACTCACCCACAAACAACACCAAGCCTGGCCTGCTGAGGAGTGACGGACTCCATCCTAGCTGGAGGGGTGGTCTCATCTTATCTACCAACATAGACAGGGTTCTAACTCCTCTATCTCCGCAATGAAATAGGGTGCAGGCAGCAGGCTGTTAGCCAGCCTGCCAGCTTAGTGGAGTCTGCCACTAGCACAGTCAGTGTAGTCAGCTCAGCTATCCCCATTGAGACCGTGTCTGTGCCTCGAGCTAGGTTGGGCAAAACTAAACATGGCGGTGTTTGCCTTAGCAATCTCACTAGAATAAAGACCTCCTCCATTCCTGCCATTATTGAAAGACATCGTGATACCTCACATCTCAAAATAGGGCTACTTAATGTTAGATCCCTCACTTCAAAGGCAGTTATAGTCAATGAACTAATCACTGATCATAATCTTGATGTGATTGATCTGACTGAAACATGGCTTAAGCCTGATGAATTTACTGTGTTAAATGAGGCCTCACCTCCTGGTTACACTAGTGACCATATCCCCCGTGCATCCCGCAAAGGCGGAGGTGTTGCTAACATTTACGATAGCAAATTTCAATTTAGAAAACAAAAAATACTGACGTTTTCGTCTTTTGAGCTTCTAGTCATGAAATCTATGCAGCCTACTCAATCACTTTTTATAGCTACTGCTACTATAGCTACTGTTTACAGGCCATATACAGCATTCCTCACTGAGTTCCCTGAATTCCTATCGGACCTTGTAGTCATAGCAGATAATATTCAAATTTTTGRTGATTTTAATATTCACATGGAAAAGTCCACAGACCCACTCCAAAAGGCTTTCGGAGCCATCATCGACTCAGTGGGTTTTGTACAACATGTCTCTGGACCGTAATACTATTACAAATACTAAGACAGAGCTACACATATAGCGTAACATTTCAATGAAACATGGTGAAGCCCCAAAATTGCCTCCGCTAGAAGCCTGTGTTTCAGCCATAAGGATGTGGAAGGCTGCAAACTTTCTACTTTTAACTCGGACAGAACAGAGATGCTTGTTCTAGGTCCAAGAAACAAAGAGATCTTCTGTTGAATCTGACAATTAATCTTGATGGTTGTACAGTCGTCTAAATAAAACTGTGAAGGACCTCGGCGTTACTCTGGACCCTGATCTCTCTTTTGATGAACATATCAAGACTGTTTCAAGGACAGCTTTTTTCCATCTACGTAACATTGCAAAAATCAGAAACTTTCTGTCCAAAAATGATGCAGAAAAATTTATCCAAGCTTTTGTTACTTCTAGGTTAGACTACTGCAATGCTCTACTTTCCTCCGGCTACCCTAAAGCACTAATAAACTTCAGTTAGTGCTAAACACGGATGCTAGAATGTTGACTAGAACCCCAAAAATGTATCATATTACTCAAGTTCTAGCCTTCTACAATGGCTTCCTGTTAAGGCAAGGGCTGATTTCAAGGTTTTACTGCTAACCTACAAAGCATTACATGGGCCTTGCTCCTACTATCTTTCCGATTTGGTCCTGCCGTACATACCTACACGTACGTTACGGTCACAAGATGCAGGCCTCCTAATTGTCCCTAGAATTTCTAAGCAAACAGCTGGAGGCAGGGCTTTCTCCTATAGAAACTCAATTTTTATGGAATGGTCTGCCTACCCATGTGAGAGACGCAGGACTCGGTCTCAACCTCTAAGTCTTTACTGAAAGACTCATATCTTCAGTAGGTCATATGATTGAGTGTAGTCTGACCCAGGAGTGTGACGGCGAACGGAAAGGCTCTGGAGCAACGCACCGCCCTTGCTGTCTCTGCTGGCCGGTTCCCCTCTCTCCACTGGGATTCTCTGCCCTTATCCCTATTACAGGGGCTGAGTCACTGGCTTACTGGTGCTCTTCCATGCCGTCACTAGGAGGGGTGCGTCACTTGAGTGGGTGAGTCATTGACGTGATCTTCCTGTCTGGTTGGCGCCCTTGGTTGTGCCGTGGCGGAGATACTTTGTGGGCTATACTCGGCCTTGTCTCAGGATGGTAAGTTGGTGGTTGAAGATATCCCTCTAGTGGTGTGGGGGCTGTGCTTTGGCAACGTGGGTGGGGTTATATCCTGCCTGTTTGGCCCTGTCCGGGGGTATCATCGGATGGGGCCACAGTGTCTCCTGACCCCTCCTGTCTCAGACTCCAGTATTTATGCTGCAGTAGTTTATGTGTCGGGGGCTAGGGTCAGTCTGTTATATCTGGAGTACTTCTCCTGTCTTTTCCGTGTCCTGTGTGAATTTAAGTATGCTCTCTCTAATTCTCTCTTTTTCTTTCTCTCTCTCGGAGGACCTGAGCCCTAGGACCATGCCTCAGAACTACCTGGCCTGATGACTCCTTGCTGTCCCCAGTCCACCTGGCCATGCTGCTTCTCCAGTTTCAACTATTCTGCCTGTGGCTATGGAACCCTGACCTGTTTCACGCGACGTGGTACCTGTCCCAGACTTGCTGTTTTCAACTCTCTAGAGACAGCAGGAGCGGTAGAAGATACTCTTAATGATCGGCTATGAAAAGCCAACTGACATTTACTCCTGAGTGATGACTTGTTGCACCCTCGACAACTACTGTGATTATTATTATTTGACCATGCTGGTCATTTATGAAACATTTGAACATCTTGGCCATGTTCTGTTATAATCT
>NC_036856.1:29908437-29969444 GCF_002910315.2 Salvelinus sp. IW2-2015
CCACCCGGCACAGCCAGAAGAGGACTGGCCACCCCTCATAGCCTGGTTCCTCTCTAGGTTTCTTCCTAGGATTTGGACTTTCTAGGGAGTTTTTCCTAGCCACCGTGCTTCTACACCTGCATTGCTTGCTGTTTGGGGTTTTAGGCTGGGTTTCTGTACAGCACTTTGATATATCAGCTGATGTAAGAAGGGCTATATAAATACATTTGATTTGATTTGATACACTTAGTATTACTTTCTTAGCTACAGTCTACATATCTCCCTGGCATATTACATCATTTACGCAGCAGCATTTTTCGACTCACCTTGTGCTGTGCTCACTTGAACAGGAAGGTGGCGAGGCGGTCCTTCCTGGGCAAATTTTGTCCTCAAACTTTGTCATCAAAGTCTGGCATTCTCTGGATTTATGGTGCTTTCAAGACAACTGGGAACTCAGATTTTTTTTTACTCATGTTGATGTCAGTGATCATCAGGTTGTAGCGCTATATAGAGGCCCGAGTTCCCGATTTACAATTCAGAGTTGGATGAATGTTCATAACGTATTTTCCCAGTCGTAGCTCGTTTTTCCCGAGTTCCCAGTTGTCTTGAACTCACTAGATGTTGCAGTTCTGAGTTAACATTTGTTTTGAGCGCGGCACAAATKATGCTTCATTGACAGCATGGCAAATGTTGAATGTTTACTTGTGACCACACAGCCCCKCCACTGAATAGCAGGCTAATAATTGCTTTGCAATGCTTGCAGTTAGCCACTGATTCCTTCCAAATCACTAAATTGATGAATTTGCGATTTCCAACTAGTGTAATGTTTATGTTCAATGGCCGATGAGCACCAATACATTTAATCTATAATTTCTCTTCATTATTTATCTTCATTTGACAAGGATTTAAAAGGATTTGTCAGTAGATTGTCGACTTGATTCATGATGATGACTGCTAGCTAAGATTTTGAAAGTATGATGTTGACATGATCAGTCCAATCAAAGCTACTGTAGATATAAYGTGATTTGATGTCATTTTATCTGTGGCCAATGACCTTGAGCCTTCCTGGATGGGCACCAATGTAACTCTATGGCAGCACCCAAGGAGCTTGAATTTTTGAGCTCTAGCCTTAGACTTGGCGGTGACGTAGTGTCCCCATTAGTGACAGAACACTTAGCCAATCACGGCGCAACTGTCACACCCTGACCTTAGAGAGCCTTTAAATGTCTCTTTTTGGTTTSGTCTGTGTGTGATTTGGGGTGGGCATTCTATGTTTTTGTTTTCTATGATTTTGTATTTCTATGTTTTGGCCGGGTATGGTTCTCCATCAGGGACAGCTGTCTATCGTTGTCTCTGATTGGGAACCATACTTAGGTAGCCCTTTTCCCTCCTTTTAGTGTGGGAAGTTAACTTTGTTTGTGGCACATAGCCCTTAAGCTTCACGGTTGTTTTGTATTGTTTATTGTTTTTGTCAGCGTCATTTCTAATTAAAGGAATATGTACGCTAACCACGCTGCGCTTTGGTCTACTTCTGTTGACGGCCATGACAGCAACGCTCCGTATCTTCTGCTGGCTTGCCCCACCACCATAGAAAGCACTGAGCTAGTCTGAAACACCTGCATTTTGGAGCTCAWGAAAACAAAAAAAGAGACAATGTTTGTATGCGGCTTTATTAACTCATCAATATATATAATTTTTTTTACATTGTTTGCAAACTGATATGTGACACATATTAATGCCAAAATAACATGCAAAACAGGCAAGCCTCCCCCCAAAAAATGTGGGACTCAAAACAGGTTTTTGCATTTTTGCTCTGCCCCACCTGCCCTGAATGACGGGTCGCCACTGGGTAGGATAGATACACTTGTGCTTACTCACCAAAAGGAGGCTATCATAGACAGGAGGACCATCTTACATTTGCCTACTAACGAAGTGACATTGTCCTCGACCACTCAACCATCTATCAGTTTCCGGGTCAGGTAAGAGAGAGGACAGAGGAGAGAGGGCGGAGGACAAACATTTACCCAAATGAGAAAAGGCTCATACTGGACTAGCATGCACAACAACAACAAAAAAAGGTTATTGAGGGGTCTTTGTCAGAGGTGAGGGTGATATGTGTAATACAATGTTTGGGCATGTCAGGCAGGGTTCTTTACTGTTGTGATGGTGGTGAAGAACCATCCAGTTTTTTCCCATTTTCACCATGTTTCCTTTTATGCAATGAAACGCTATGTTGTTAAAAAGTTCCTGGAATTTTACTGTACACTACAGCATACTGGTTGCACTGAAAGTAAGATAAACAACAAGACGTTACTGAATTTGTACAGCTGAATTAAGGTGTTATTGCTGTAAAAGGTGAGTATTTTTATCACGTTTTAGGGAAGACCCAGATGCAGACAGTGTCAAAGTAACAAAAGTTTATTACTAGAACAGGGGTCAGGCAAAAATGACAGGTCAAGGGCAGGCAGAGGTCARTAATCCAGTGTGGTGGGACAAGGTATAGGACGGCAGGCAGACTCAGGGTCAGGGCGGACAGAATGGTCAAAATTAGAAAACAGGAACTTTAGAAAAGACAGGAACAAGGGGAAAACCGCTGGTAGGCTTGACGAACAAAATTAACTGGCAACAGACAAACAGAGAACACAGGTATAAATACACAGGGGATAATGAGGGGAGATGGGAGACACCTGGTGGGGGGTGGAGACAAGCACAAAGACAGGTGAAACAGGGTGTGACAATGCTGCTGAATGCTGGTTACTTGAGACTATACCCTATACGCTCACTATGCAAGTTGTGTAGGGCCCCACAAATTATGCAAGGGCCCACCATGAGAGTGAATTGCGGGAAAAGCGATCAGGTAAACTTGTGTTCTCTCCTCTCCAAGTTTGATGTCAGCAAATAACAGTAACGTTAAGTTGATGTGCTAGCTTGCAGTGCTTCTCTCTCTAGTCTGCCTGTCTTGCTAACCTAGCTGGGCAGTGCATCTCTTGGTCTGTCTGTGTCTTGCTTGCTTKACAGCCACTTCCAAGGCTGTGTTCTGTGACTTTGTGCCTGRCAAAAGTGAGAGTGAAATACAACTGTTTATTACCTTTTATAAACACCAACAGGCAATGGTGTTTCTAAACTGCAGCTCGGAAAAGATAACCGTGTCGCGYGTGAACATGTGTTCATATGYGAAATGAAACTGCTTTCCAGCAGCAACCTCTGTGGGGACCAGTCCAGACAACATATGGGCGTGATGGCAATCCTCATAGGCGCACATCATTTTAAAACAAGACAATGATTATCTAGTCTCTCAGTCAAGGTTTAGTTACAACTCTGGACTAATGCAAGATGGAAAGCAATGGATCGCAATTGACTATTGATTTATATATTGAATTTACATTTTGATTAGCTGGGCATACTGGCCATATGGATGCACATCTCTCAGTAAATAATAACCATCAAGGAAATCTGAGGGAGCCAGTTTGAATAGGCCTGATGCAGCCGATAAAATTAATAATAGTATTGTCAATAATGTACAGGTGCTATGCTTAAGTTTGTCAGTAGAGGAGATGCTGGATCATCAGCCAGTACAAGCACAGACTCAGTTGATCCACATCCAACCTCAGCCAGTACTAACACAGACCCAGTACAGCTGGCTTCAGCAAATACTAACACAGACCCAATACAGCTGTTTTCAGCAAGTACTAACACAGACCCAGGTGAAGTACAGGCAGCCTCAGCCAGTACTAACACAGACCCAGGTGAAGTACAGGCAGCCTCAGCCAGTACTAGCACAACCAGAGGTGTTCAGTCAGCATCAGATACAAGCGGCTCAGACTCTAATAGAACAGTTGCTGCTCCACCAAATGACCCAGCAGATTGCCCCCCAGTCTTAACAGACTTTATGAGGACTGAGTTAGTGCGCAGAGGTCCATTCAAACCAGGACTGGATTTTTCTTACTCTAAAGACAAGTCTAGAAGAGGTTTCCATTCAGGCTTATTACAGAGACAGCTGTCAAATGGGGAAAAGATTACCAGGAGCTGGTTTTCATACTCAATCAAAACAACGCTGTGTATTTGTTTTTGCTGTAAGCTCTTTTCTACAAAAGACTACAAAATAATAAAGGAAGGCGTGAATGACTGGTCAAATATCAACACCATTGTGAAACACCATGAGGGTAGGCCTGAACACACAAACAATATGATTAAGTGAAGAGAACTTGATCTGCGACTAAGTCGGGGACAGACTCTTGAACAGATACAAATGACAGTTTTGGAGGCTGAAAGAAAGAGATGGCGGGATGTCCTTACACGTTTAATAAGTATCACCCAGTCTCTGGCTGAAAGAAACCTAGCATTCAGGGGTTCATCAGACAAACTCTTCCAACCAGATAATGCAAACTTACTAAAAAGAGGTTGAATTACTGGCAAAATTTGACCCCGTTATGGAAAATCATCTCAGCAAAATTAAAGATGGAGAGACACATGTTCATTACCTTGGGAAGCACACACAGAATGAGCTGATACAGATTGTGAGTGACAAGGTTATGGAAGCAATAGTGACTCAAGTAAGAGACTCAAAGTACTTCTCCATCATCTTGGACTGTACACCTGACATTAGTCACCAGGAGCAAATGTCCATGATTCTGAGAAGCGTGGCTTTAAAGGGAAAGCCAGAGATCAAGGAGCACYTYCTTCAGCTTTGTGAATGTTGAGGTTACTACAGGCTTGAATCTGTCCACTGTCATCTTAGATAAGCTGAACGAGTTGAAGATTAAATTTGAAGATTGCAGAGGGCATGCTTATGATAATGGGGCCAACATGAAGGACAAGCACCAAGKAGTACAAGACAGACTGCTCAAAAGAAATCCCAGAGCTGTGTTCGTCCCATGTGGAGCACATACTCTAAACCTTGTCATTGCAGATACTGCCAAGTCTTCAAAAGATGCAGTTGGGTTTTTTGGGCATGTGCAAAAGCTCTTCACCTTCTTTTCAGCTGGCACACAAAGATGGAGTGTTTTGAAGAAACACGTGAACATAACTGTGAAGTCATGGAGTGACAAAAGATGGGAGAGTAGGCTCCAAAGTGTTCATGCAATCAGGTATCAGGCTTCTGAGGTTCGGGAGGCATTACTGGAAGCCAGACAGATGATCAACGATCCTGTGGCCAAAGTGGAGGCACAAGCACTTGCAGAGGAAGTTGGGTCCTACCACTTCTTGATTTGCTGTGTCGTATGGTGTGAGATACTGACAATGACAAACAAGGTGAACAAGCTCCTCCAATCCGCCTCAATGCAGTTGGATATCACAGTGAATTTCATCTCAAATGCAAAGGCCTCTCTCACTACATACCGGGAAACTGGATTCTCTGAGGCCCAGACAACAGCCAAAAGCACTTGTGAAGAAATGAATGTGGAGGCTGTTCTGAAAGAGAAGAGACTGAGAAACAGCAAGAGGCATTTCAGCAATGAAGCTCCTGATTAACCAGTGACTGATGCACTGAAAAATCTTGTCAACTACTTCAACATTATGGTCGACTCTGCTGTGACGTCAATGGATGAGAGATTTGAAACACTCAACCAGGTGAAAACCAAATACGGAGTGCTGCTGAACTTCAGCACTGCCTCAGATGTCCAGTGAATCTTTAAAGGCTGGAAGTAAAGGTATGGAAGTTGAAAACACTCTAACCTTCAGAGATGTCTGTGACATCAGTGGAGTGGATCTGGCAAATGAGATTGAGAATTTACCTGATCTGCAATCAGATAAGATGACTGCCTTTGAGCTGCTATCCTTTCTCTGTGAGAACAACCTGGAGGAACTCTATCCTAACCTTTGGATGGCCCTAAGAATTGCAGTCACCCTACCAGTAACAGTMGCATCGGCAGAGAGGAGCTTTTAAAATGAAAGCTCATCAAAAGCTACCTGAGGTCTTCCATGTCACAGGAACGTGTGAGTGGTCTGGCCATCATAAATCTTGATGTGGGGAAACATGTCCTATGATGACATCATTGATGATTTTGCCTCAAGAAAGTGCAGAAGAGGAATATTTTGATGGTAAGATTTTAATTCAAACATTCAAATGTTTACACACTTAGCAACATTTAACATTTAAGATTGTATGGCAGAAGTGCATTTGTGTAAAAGACTGCTTAACTAGCTATGCGACATACTTTCTCAATTTCTTCCAGATAGACTGGTGTCCATGCTGATGCTGAAAATGCCCAGGCTGTAGAGGGAACCAAAGTTAATCACACAGATGTTGTCACGCCTTGACCATAGTTTGCTTTGTATGTTTATATGTTTTGTTTGGTCASGGTGTGATCTGAGTGGGCATTCTATGTTGTATGTCTRGWKTGTCTGTTTCTGTGTTTGGCCTGATATGGTTCTCAATCAGAGGCAGGTGTTTAGTCGTTGTCTCTGATTGGGAACCATATTTAGGTAGACTGTTTTGTCTTTTGGTTTGTGGGTGTTTGTCTTCCGTGTCAGTGTTTGTCGCCACACGGTACTGTTTCGTTTGTTCACATCGTTTATTGTTTTGTTTAGTGTTCTGAGTTTAATTAAAAACATCATCATGAACACTTACCACGCTGCGCTTTGGTCCTCCTCTCTTTCTCCCGAAGACGATCGTTACACATGTATAGGTTATATTTTACTATTATAAGACATATAGCTGCAGCTGTAGCCTATAGGCTTATGTTTAAATTGTATAGAGAAAGCTAATTGTATAATATTGTGAGGACTGGACTAATTACCAGGCAGCAGAGCCAAAGCTCATTGTTATATTTTATTATTTTCTACATTTTATATTTTCTAYAATTTCTTATTTATGTTCATGTTAATATTCACTTATCTTAAGATTCTATAGAAAATGTTATATTCAATAAATAGTTTGTTTATAGCTCAATCTGTTCTGTATAGGTCTACTCATTCTTAGACTGACAGATGGAACAAACTGTTTAAAAGGAGGGAGGATTGTAGTGGGAGCACTGGGGTGTCAGGTGTGACTGTGTGGCGATGGCAAATGGTTTACATGGCTCACGGGTCAGGTAGGAGGGCCCCTTAGCAGAATTTTGCTTAGGGCCCCAGGGAGGGCAGGACCGGCTCTGAACATCTCACTTGGAATTTTAACTCACAACTGCTTGGTTGCAGGTCTGTGGGAATCATRGAGATTGGCAACAGATTTAATGGCAATAATAACTTTCTGCACTTTGCTAAAAGTTGCCCAGAAAGATTCAAGTCAACAATTGTCTGATTATCTGACAACACCAACGTAAATATAGCAGTGCTCAGTGATACTTGATGTAAAGTGTGGATAAATGAACTTGCAAGCTTTTGGACAGATGTGTATTAATGTTTCAGCAGTGCCACCAGGCACATCTTTATTATGAAGAGCATACTGTATATATATTTCTACCCAATATTCTTTATATAAGGTACAATCATCACTGCACTTTGAAATGAAGGTGGGGGAAATGTACCGGTGGGGCTCACTAGAATATTTGGGGGGCATGGTCTAATATATGTCGTATTTGTGCCAATCTTCCATGGAAGTGTTTTACCAGTTTGGTGGTTGATTTGTATGCTAAGCACCTCTTTTAACACGGTCAGTTCTGAAATCTTTGTAAGAGCATGTGCCATTAAAGAGCTTCACTGTTAAGATATTACTGTGTATTTCACAGTAACTTAATGGAAGGTAGTTGTCTGGAAGTTGCTGGGAATTTTGCCTTACCTAATTTTGCCTTACCTAATTTTGCCTTACCTAATTTTGCCTTACCTAATTTTGCCTTACCTAATTTTGCCTTACCTAATTGTTAACTAGGCGTCAGTAAGCTATTGTAAAATTCACAGTAACTTAATAGCCAGTAACTGCTAGTACAGGGCTATCGTCCTGTAGGTTTTCAATCCAACCCTAATCAAGCGCACCTTATTCTAGTAATTAGCTGGTTGATTAGCTGAATCAGGTTAGTTGCAACTCAGGACCTCAGACTGGGGCGAAGGTTCACCTTCCAACAGGATAATGACCCTAAGCACACAGCCAAGACAACGCAGGTAAGGCTTCGGGACAAGTCTCTGAATGTTCTTGAGTGGCCCAGCCAGAGCCCGGACTTGAACCCGATCGAACATCTCTTGAGAGACCTGACAATAACTTTGCAGCGGCGCTCCCCATCCAACGTGACAGAGCTTGAGAGGATCTGCAGAGAAGAATGGGAGAAACTCCCCAAATACAGGTGTGCCAAGCTTGTAGCGTCATACCCAAGAAGCTTCGAGGCTTTAATCGCTGCCAAAGGTGCTTCAACAAAGTACTGAGTAAAGTGTCTGAATACTTATGTAAATGTGATATTTCAGTTTTTATTTTGTATAAATATTTTGTATAAATAAATAAGAGTTATAAAAAACTGTTTTTGCTTTGTCATTATGGGGTATTGTGTGTAGATTGATGAGGGACAAAACGATTTAATCAATTTTAGAATAAGGTTGTAAGTATTTCTGAATGCACTGTACAGTACGTGGCATCCAAAAGGATCTCCCCGTAGGGACAAAATAATGTCTATTGGTTTTAATCTTTTAACAATCTATATCATGCGAACAGATCCAGGAGTGTAGCAGAAATTCAGGTCGCTGGCAACCCAGAGATTGTGAGTTCAAATCCCATGTGAGATTGACTCCCAAGTGATCAGAATTTTGCTGGTCTGAAAAACCACGCCCATCTTTATCATATTTCCCAGYATGCTCTATTGCAGTTCAATTTTTTATATTGTTTGTTTCAATATCTTTGTTTTTGCATGTACTGTACATTGATTGATTAATCTTATGCCACATAATCCAAAACACAGCAAAGGCTGGACTCCAGCAAAAACACACCGAATGCTGGTCACCAGCAAAAACACAGTGAAAGCTGGTGAACAGCATAACCAGATCGACCATGTTGGTCTGACCAGCTTGACCAGCATAGACCAGCTTGAAATGTATTCTGGTCTATGCTGTTCTTTTCAGAAGTATTGGCAAAATGAACATTGTGCACTTATATACTGAGTATACCAGTGGAGGCTGCTGAGGTGAGGACGGCTCATAATAAATGCTGAGACGGAGCAAATGGAATGGCATCGAACACATGGAAACCATGTGTTTGATGTATTTTGATACCATTCCACTAATTCCACTCCAACCATTACCACGAGCTCGTCCTCCCCAATTAAGGTCCCACCAACCTTTCTGCATTAGCCATCCATCTGTTATGGTTGGACAAATGTGTTCATATTGTCTGTGTAGACTGTTCTGTGATGGAATTTGTAGGGTTTTTACTTTTAAGACTAAAATTTATGCCACAAACATTTGCGAATAATCACCAGCAGTGGAAATAAAATGCCAACAAACATTACTGGACTAACAAACTGGCTGACTAACCTTTTCAAGAACTTCAGCATCCCCTGGCCTTGGTAACTGTTTCCACTAGATAGCACAGGCAAAAATGTAAAATTGGCAATAAAGTAAAAGGTCATGAAAACAAAAAATTGCTTTTTGGTCTTAATTTAAGGTTAGGGTTAGGTGAGTTTATGTGAGTTTATGACTTTGTGGCTGTGGTAACTAGTGATGACCTTGGGTAGCAGCAGCAGATTGTTTCATATTCTTTATCCAGTGCCAAAAACATTTATTCAGTGAGTCTAAGTGATTAATAACGTTAGCAGCTGGCTGCATGATTGCATCGACTTCGCTAGCTAATGTTAGCTAGCTACCAAGCTAGGCTAACATTAGTAGTTTTGTTAGCCAACTATAGATTGGATCATTCTAGCTATTTTTAGAGGATGACTAAACTGCATTTATTAACTGCTTTTATTAACACACCTTGTTTTCCTTGAAAATGTGTGTTAGCTCTCTCATGAGGCAGGCAAGCAGGACAGGAGGGTTTCCACTAGATAACCCAGCCACAAAGTCAAATTCCACAGACCGAAGAGGAGCATGAGCGAAGAAAGAAACCAAGTGCAGAGTGCAGAGTCAATCAACGAGGTGCTGGTGCAAGCAAACTAAACTTAATTGTTGAGAGCAGGGTTTCTTAAACTATGGTTTGGGACCTAAAGTGGGCCCCGAGCATGTGAGAGGTGGGTCGCGAGTTATGAGTAAACATAATCACACACTATTTCTTCTTAATTTGGGTCGTTCTAGGACAGTACATTTTTCATTTGCATCTTGAGCTGAAAAACCAGAACCTCTGGTTGAGAGGAATCGTTGATGAGGCTCTGTAGGCTGTAGCTAGGAGACCACCATGACTGACAAGTTAATCCACCTGTCGCAGCAAGCGTGGGGATTACCGCGTGAAATCTCAGGGACAGGGTTGTACTCACGAGAAAAAACAGAGGCAAACGGGCTCTGTAGGTACTATGTCAACTTGTCCAATACGAAATGCGTGCTTTTTTCCCCATTGCAAACCGTTTTTCTATGACGTGAACTAATGAATATGTCTGGTAAAGCTTTGAAAGGGGTATTTGAAAAGTACTGGGGCAAATGCTGTCTCACTACACTTTTCCTGTTGTATGCAAAAAAAAAGGGGAAATTCTATTATTTTATACTAATACAATTGCTCAGAGTACTTTTTTCTCTCTCAAAAAGGTAGTGGTCAAAATTATTGACACCCCTAAAGATTCTTATAAATAAAGTAGTCAAAAGTTTATTATTTGGTCCCATATTCCTACAGTAGCACACAATGACTACATCAAGCTTGTGACTACAAACTTGTCAGATGTATTTGCAGTTCATTTACTTGTGTTTCAGATCATTTTGTGCCCAATTTTGTGTAGATTTGGAGTAACTTTTATTATAAGGATACAATATGTTTTTAATGTTTCTAATATGTTTCGAAACACTTCTACCATGATTAAACACTTCTACATTAATGTGGATGCTACCATGATTACGAACAATCTGGAATGAATCGTAAATAATGATGAGTGAGACCGTTACAGAGGGTTAAAGATCATACCCCCAAGACATGCTAACCTCAAATCAAATCAAGTCAAATTGATCTGTTCAGATAATTCTCACAATTAGTACTCCAACTGACTCCTGCTTCGAATAATGGACAAAATGAACCTGGGCCTGTCTGACATCTGACACAGCAGCTCATCTGAAAGCATACTGTTCCAAGACTAAAGGATTATTAAAAAGTTATGCTGTAATGTAAACTTCCCATTGGGGTTTTAATTGTTTTGTTGTGTGTATTTTTCTGCCAGATTAAATCCACACACAGATGGTGAAGTTAGAGTTAGGCCTGAATGACCAGACTGAAAAAYTAACAAGGCCGTCACAATTTACACAGTGCCCATGGCGGTGGTGACTTTTTTTGGGGTCATTAATACCATTTTGTTAGATTCTCAGAGACCTTTGGATAGCTATTATAGCTAGTGACCTCCATAACATAGGGAATAATGTAGGACAACATGGTGACCTAATGTTGGCCCTGTTGAGGAACACTTACCCAATCCTCCATCCTCACGTCTATCGCACTCTGGATGATGCAGATTAAGTCACTCTTCTTATTCAATGATATAGAATGTTGAAGGTGATAAACCGGGTTGGGGTCAATTACACTAAATTGGGATTTCAGTTTACCGAATGACTGAATTGCAATGGAATCAAATCAAATTGTATTTGTCACATGCGCCGAATACAACAAGTGTAGACCTTACCGGGAAATGCTTACTTACAAGCCCTCATCCAACAATGCAGTTCAAGAAATCTTTACTAAAACTAAAGTAATTTTWAAAATAAAAAGTAACAACGAGGCGATATAATGGGCCTTCCTCTGACACCACCTAATATATAAGTTCTGGATGGCAGGAAGCTTGGCCCCAGTGATGTACTGGGCCATATGCACTACCCACTGTAGATCCTTATGGTCGGGTGCCGAGCAGTTGCCATACCAGGTGGTGATGCAACCGGTCACGATGCTCTCGATGGTGCTGACGTAGAACGTTTTGAGGATCTGGGGACCCATTTAGGCAGGTTACCTTCGCTTTCTTGGGCACAGGGACTATGGTGGTCTGCTTGAAAACATGTAGGTATTACAGACTCGGTCAGGGACAGGTTGAAAATGTCAGTGAAGACACTTGCCAGTTTGTCCACGCATGCTCTGAGTACACAACCTGGTAGTCCATCTGGCCATGCGGCCTTGTGAATCCGCACCGAGCTTATAGGTCTTTCTCACATCGGCTACGGAGAGCGTGATCACACAGTCGTCCAGAACAGCTGGTGCTCTTACATTTAAGTCATTTAGCAGACGCTCTTATCCAGAGCGACTTACAAATTGGAAAGTTCATACATATTCATCCTGGTCCCCCCGTGGGGAATGAACCCACAACCCTGGCATTGCAAGCGCCATGCTCTACCAACTGAGCCACACGGGACCACACGCCATGCTCTCATATGCATGCTTCAGTGTTGCTTTCCTCGAAGCGAGCATAAAAGGCATTTAGCCCATCTGGTAAGCTCGCGTCACTGGGCAGCTCATGGCTGGGTTTCCCTTTGTAGTCTGTAATAGTTTGCAAGCTCTGCCACATCCGATGAGCGTCAGAGCCGGTGTAGTAGGATTCAATCTTATTCCTCTATTGACGCTTTGCCTGTTTGATGGTTCATCTGAGGGCATAGTGGGATTTCTTATAAGCATCCGGATTAGTGTCCCGCTTCTTGAAAGCGGCAGCTCTAGCCTTTAGATCGGTGTGGATGTTGTCTATAATCCATGGCTCCTGGTTGGGATATGTACGTACAGTCACTGTCGAGACGACGTCGTCGATGCACTTATTGGTGAAGCCAGTGACTGAGGTGGTATACTCCTCAATGTGAATCCCGGAACATATTCCAGTCTGTGGTAGCAAAACAGTCCTGTAGCGTAGCATCTGCATCATCTGACCACTTCCTTATTGAGCGAGTCACTGTTATTTCCTGCTTTAGTTTTTGCTTGTAAGCAGGAATCAGGAGGATAGAATTATGGTCAGATTTTCCAAATGGAGGGCGAGGGAGAGCTTTGTATGTGTCTCTGTGTGTGGAGTAAAAGTGGTCTAGAGTTTTTTTTCCTCTGGTTGCACATGTGACATGCTGGTAGAAATTTGGTAAAATAGATTTAAGTTTGCCACTAGAAGTGCTGCTTYTGGATGAGCATTTTCTTGTTTGCTTATGGCCTTATACAGCTTGTTGAGTGCGGTCTTAGTGCCAGCAACGATTTGTGGTGGTAAATAGATGGCTACGAAAAATATAGCTGAAAACTCTTGGTTGATAGTGTGGTCTACAACTTATAATGAGGTACTCTACCTCAGGCGAGCAATACCTCGAGACTTCCTTAATAGACATTGCACATCAGATGTTATTGACAAATAGACACACGCCACCAGCCCTCGTCTTACTGGACGTACCTGTTCTGTCCTGCCGATGCACAGAAAACCCAGCCAACTGTATATTATCCATGTCGTCGTTCAGCCACGACTCGGTGAAACATGAGATATTACAGTTTATAATGTCCCGTTGGTAGGATAGTCTCGAACAGAGCTCATCCAGTTTATTCTCCAGTGATTGCACGTTGGCCAATAGAACGGATGGTAGAGGCGGGTTACCCACTCGCCAACGAATTCTCACAAGGCACCCCGATCTCCGCCCGCTGTACCTCTGTCTTTTCTTCACGCGAATGACAGGGATTTGGGCTGGTCTTGGAGAAACAGTATATCCTTTGTGTCGGGCTCCGTAAAGAAAAAATATTTGTCCAGTTCGAGGTGAGTATTCGCTGTTCTGATATCCAGAAGCTCTTTTCGGTCATAAGAGACGGTAGCAGCAACATTATGTACAAAATAAGTTACAAACAACGTGAAAAAACACACAAAAAAGCCAGTAAATTGGCAGCCATCCCTTTCGGCKCCATTTTGTCCTCTTTCACCGTTACCAATAATGGGAGGTTATCATGTCTTGGCGGTATGATCTTTGAATCTCTTTGACCATCTTATGGGTATGATATTTTTTTGGAGCATATAATATAGCTCAGTATATTAATTKTTTATTTTATACAGTCCTTATTGTTCAACTTTTATCAAGGGTTGTAACGGCAGCCTTCCTCCTCTTCGTCTGAAGAGGAGGTGTAGCAGGGATCGGACCAAGACGCAGCGTATTCCGTGTTCAACATGATTTAATCAACAAGACGAAAACTGTGAACACTTACAACGATACAAAATAACAAATGTGGCAAACCGATACAGCCCTATCTGGTGCAGAGAAAACACAGAGACAGGAAACAACCACCCACAAACCCCAACACAAAACAAGCTACCTATATATGATTCCCAATCAGAGACAACACAAAACACCTGCCTCTGATTGAGAACCATATTAGGCCAAACATAGAAACAGACAAACTAGACACACAACATAGAATGCCCACCCAGCTCACGTCCTGACCAACACTAAAACAAGCAAAACACACAAGAACTATGGTCAGAACGTGACAAGGGTGTCAGTAATTTGGGACCCCCATGTACACCAATCAGGCTTCTTCCGTTTAGATCAGTAGTATTTAAACTTTTTCAGTGGGGACCCAATTTTTCTCGACGGAATTTATGGGCAACCGATTTGTTTTCGCTAGAATTTCTCAAAATCAATTGACACAACCTTTTTTCATCAAAGAATAACCGTAAATTCATTACATTTTCCTTCTAAAATTCTGCACTCTTACATACATATTTTTCCCAAAACTTTTTTGGGGTGACCCTACTGCAATTCCCCTTTCATCCCCACAATGGGTCGCGACCCTGACGTTGAATATCACTGCTTTAAAGGCGCTGCATGGTCAATAAGACATCTGCATTGGCCGTGCAGCATTTATGGTGATATGGCCTCTGCAGAAGTCAGGGCATTCATACTCCTTGCGCTTCGCCAAGTATCACAGAGCTGTTGTGARGGAAGTTGTCAAGGAAGTGAGTTTGTGCTTATGCAGGACCTCCCGCCCTTACCTACCGTCAACCAATCATGTCAATCATGAACTATACGGAGCCCTGCGCATTGTTACAACATTTGAGAGGCACACGGTGATGCTGTACAGCACAATTTGACCTCCGCGTGCCTCTGGAGGCTCCGCAATTGTGTCACACCATCCATACGGCGCCTCTGACCACCTTTTCCTATCAAGCATAAATTGTCTCCTAGTCAGTGGTTCAACTGGTTTTGCCTCAGGACCCAAATTGAACCAGGTTGTCTCAGTCACGATCCAATATACGCATTGCCAAAAAGAATCGGCAAAATACAGTCTGGAATATGTTTTTATACTATATTGATATTAAATGTAGCAATTATGTGACAAAGGAACAAAATTCCCAACTCTGTCATTGTCAATAACTACATTTTGCACATATTCTTGATGAAGAATGTTAATAAACTCACTGGTTTGAGAGCACAAAATCAACCAAAATGGTGCTGCTAATAACTGTATATAAAAATACTGTGTTTGAATAAAATAAATTCTGAGATTAAATTATAAAATGTTTTAAATTCATTATAATTTTTAAACAATTTCTACCTGGTTTAAGTCGTTTAAGTTCAGACTGTAGTATTTTTTCATAAACACCTCCTCAGACACCCTCAACCCATTCTAAATCTCCAGAGACCCAAATGTGGGTCACGGCCCACCAGTTGAGAATCGCTGCTTTAGATCATATTGAAGTAAATATATCAACACAAACAGGGCATTGATGTATTGGGAGGAAGGTAAATATCCATTTAAATGTTTTTTATGATGTGGTCTGGCAGTGAGTGTCTCCACTGTAATATTAAATTGATATACTTGGCCTGTAGCGCAAGTGTGGATAAAAAAGTGCCGTCTGAGCCAGCTGAAATGAAATGAAAGTAGATAACGGCGTTGACTCGTAGGCTGTGTCATAACTTGTATTTAAATGGCTGGAGCGGGAAGCCTTCATTAAGTGAGCTTTGGGTAGATTTATAGACTTATCTGTGCAGAAGTCGTTAGTAGTAAGACACTGTGGCAATATTCCAAATGACATCCTATTATCTACATAGTGCACTACTTTTTACCAGAGAGAGTGCAGGGTGCCATTTGGGATGTACTGTAAAGTGGTAGAACCTGGACAAGGTGTACATGCTCCACTTAGCTCTGGCTCTCTCTGGCTGGACTCCTGAATGGCTGGATGTTATACTGCACCAGTGTTTCTCTCAAACGTTTTTCCACAGGCATGCAAGCTATGTATGGTCCCTCTTGTTTCAGGGTCTGGCAAGCTATTCTCTCCTGTTTATTCCATGTTCATTCTCTCACTCTACTGTAAGCATACCACACTGACCTTTTCAGAAGACATGCTAGTCCTTGTCACTCACTCTTGAAATGGGAACCTGTTTCCCCCATTTTCCTTGGACTGTTATTAGGGCTCTATTCTCAGCTGGCAGTAAGGAGGCGCCTGTGCATGTGCATTTTTTGTCTGTGAATTTTGTATTTAGAAACATAAAAAACGATTGGTTTTCCCCCATTTCATTTTAATTTGATTAAAACCCAAGCATAGCCTACCCTCCCCTTAATCAAGTGGGGTTTAGCAGCATTGCGTAGGTGCGTCTTTTTATCTTGGCCATTACCAAACTAGCCTATGAATAAAGGGGTTTTAAATGGTTGCATACTTTATTTTGCTTGTTTGAGTAGGCTATCCGTCCCCATTTTCAAAGAGTGCCCCTCGTCTGATTACCAAAGATACGCGTGCTCCTCCAAACTATTCAATCCTCCTATAATGCCACATCAACGGCAGATTTTTTTTTGAATCTGCCTTGCACATAGGCAACATTTCCATTGACAGGAGCCTAGTAGTTTGCATAGACGAGTGAATGTTACGCCAAAGAAATTTAAGCCTACTTGTGCACACGGTGCCAACGTGCCATGGAACGAGAGAAGCGATTTATGATATCATGCTTCTGACCCGATCCTATTTTGAAATATTGTTGTTTGTTTAAAAAACAGATTCATTGTTTTTGTTTAATCACAACTGCTACTCCTTTAATTGTTTCTGTTATCAAAAAGAATAGTTATATTGAATAGCATGAAGCAATTGGCTCATGTTTGAAATTCTGATTACAGATATTCTTATTGTCTAGTCTGAGGTGATTGTATTCCAAAGAGAGGTTTGTTTGTTCGTCAAATACACATATTTACCAGATGTTATTGCGGGTGTAGCGAAATCCTTGTATCCCTCCTGCCTTCCACACCCTCTCTATCCCGATGGTAATGAATCGAAGAGATCATTTCATACTAATTGCTTTCCAGGATGATAATCCAAGCAATAAACTACAGCGAGGCTCTGCTTGTCCGAGGGGAAATAAAGCCCAACGAAATAAACGCCCATTCAATCTGGTCTATTTCAAAGCCAACATTAGAAAATAATTAGCTTTTTTGGCGCTTGGTCAGAGAGAGAGAGAGAAAGATAGTGAGGGAGAGAGAGAGAGAGAAAATGGGGAGGACATTTGAATCAATATTTCCTATTAGAGAAGCTGATGCTTAAACCAATAATAGGCCCAGCTGAATGAGGTCCAGAACATTGTGTATTCAGGTGTGTGGGGTAATTGAATTCTCTAGTGAAAAGGCTCTCCTGATTAAAACTGCAGAATAAAAGGGAAAATGCAATCAAAGGGACAAAGAGTTACTATTCAAAGTTTCATGTCAAAGATATTTTGATTAATGTGATAGTGTGTATTTGAAAGAATGGGTTTTGTGGTAGGAATGTGTGAGAGGGAGGGAATACATAGAAGAAGTGTATTTGTAAGTGTATTTGTGTCTGTGTGTGATTGTGTGTGTGGGGGAATGTGAATGGGTCATGTGTTTATGCAACGGTTTGTGTACGTGCGTTTGGGGCATCCATGTCTTGTGTGGATTGTGTTTTGTTTTTGAAGTGGATAATGTTTATCCGAGTGGAAGTTGTGTATGTACTGTGTGTGTGTGTGCATGTGTGCGCGTGTGTGTGTGTGTGTGTGTGTGTGTGTGTGTGTGTGTGTGTGTGTGTGGCGTGGCTGCCAGGTGGTGTATTGTGTTAATAGACAGAGATAGAGATCAGTAAGGACATGGCCCTCCCTCCCAGCCCAGTGTGTTGACCCCAGCTCCACCCCAGCTCTATCTATCAAGCTGTCCTCCCTGTGACTTTTCACCCCCTTATCCCTGTCTCCCTCTCCCTCCACACTAAGGGAAAACAGACCAGGCCAGACCAACAATCTTGGAGCAATGTGGAGACTAGTTTACACATGATACAAAAATGCTTTAAATACACACACCCACAAATACACATACTCATGCAAACACACACGCATGCATGCACGCACATAGTGGACTAAACTCCACTGCATGGTGAAGGAAGTTTCTGATGAATTTCACTAATGGCGTGGAGCTGAGACCAGGCTTTGTGGAATCTAGCTCCGACTACATTGATTCGCCCAAGGTCAATACTAAATACTATGAAACGCCAACTTGTACCTATGTTTGTCCTCTGTAGTCGTGTGCCTTTCTTTGTTTGCTGAAATCCATACCTTTTCAATAAACGTTAATCAAATACACCCACTGACTGTTTCCTTGTTGAGATTCAATGGGTGCATATGCATTTGCGCTGAGTTGCCATGTTAGAGCAACAGCAATGAGCAAGTAGTCTGTAAAAATTAAGTTAGTCACACATGTAAACATAATTTTGGTCTGTTTTCTTTTTTTACTTTCAAAGTATTCCTTTGATAATCTCGGCTCCCTGTGTCCCCATGGATACCAGTGGCCGATACCAGTGGAATATTTAGTCTGTAGCTTCATCCCAAATGGCACCCCCTGTTCCCTATATAGTATACTTTTTTTGACCAGGCCCCATAGGCTTCTGGTCAAAAGTAGTGCACTATGTAGGGAATAGGGTTCCATTTGGGACGCACAACAGACTAAAAAGTAAGCAGCAAAGCCACTGAATCATACCTTTCTCCTGCACAAGCACTTCCTCACAGAACATTCAATCAGAGCTGACAGGCCACTGGTACCAATGGGGACACATGGGAGCCGAGATTATCAAAGGAATACTTTGAAAGTGTGTCAGATAATAATCTGTTTGGAAGTCTCAGTTTTGTTTTATCCTCTCCTGGTAATCCACCTGCCCAACGTTGTCTCTGTCTCTCTCTGGCTTCTCATCCAGTTTGTCGTCTTTGAGAGAGAGAGTGAGAAAAGAGAGACAGAGAGAGAGAGAAAGGAGTGAGTGAAAGAGAGTGAGAAAAGAGAGAGCGAGAGGAGAGCATAAGGGCTGGGGTGAGTGGACAGACAGACATCTAGAGTGGTGAAGGAGACTTGTCTTTCTCTCTTTTTAAATCTCTAATCTGATAGTACAAGGCACAAAAGAGCCTAATCAGAGTTGTGCTGAAGTTAGTAAATTGGAGACTCATACACCACTGACCCAACAGTCACCGATCGGAGGGAAAAAAGAGAGAGATTGTAAGGAGGGGTAGAGACAGAAAAACAGAGAAAAGAGAGAGAGAGATTGGATGGAAGGGAGAAACAGAAAAAGAGAGAAAAGAGAGAGACAGAGCAAGAGCGAGAGAGAGAGACTTTTTGTCTTTCTTTAATAAAACATTCTCATTTAATTAAAACCTCACCCCCACTAAAAAAATATATATATACTGTATATATATCCTGTTATATCCTGACCATCCCATTAAATAACAGTAAAGGGTCTGTTATCCCCCCACCTTTGACCCTGTTCCTCCTTGTTATCCAAATAGCCAACTTCGCCTGAGCAAACAGACAATTCAACAAAATACATTTGGCCTTCTCCCTATTTTAATACCTGTACCCCATTATAAACATCCCAACAGTAAAAGCCACCCCCAACCACTCACACAGACATTACAACAGAGATATTAATGGCATTAACCTGGCGCACACAGAAAACACATGAATCACAGTTTCTCTCAAAGCACAGAAAGGACACCCCTGCCCGATTCCCAGTTCAACCAGTGCCAACCAGCTGTTAGTGGCCAAGGCTCCATGTAGAACCTTCCACTGGAGGTCCCCTGACCTCTTTGGTACTGGAGGTTTGTAGAGCCCCCTCCATCTAAAACCCACCATATTCTCCGCCCCACACATTGCTACCGATAGCCATCTACCCGGCCAGCTGTCTGGATCGCCGTGACCCCAACCAACCTCTACTCACTGGACCCTTATTGATCACTCGATTAAGCATGCCTCTCCTTAATGTAAATATGCCTTGTCCATTGCTGTTCTGGTTAGTGTTTATTGGCTTATTTCACTGTAGGGCCTCTAGCCCTGCTCACTATACCATATCCAACCTTTCAGTTCCACCACCCACATATGCGATGACATCACCTGGTTTCAATGATGTTTCTAGAGACAATATCTCTCTCATCATCACTCAATACCTAGGTTTACCTCCAYTGTATTCACATCCTACCATACCTTTGTCTGTATATTATTCCTTGAAGCTATTTTATCGCCCCCAGAAACGTCCTTTTACTCTCTGTTCTAGACGTTCTAGACGACCAATTCTCATAGCTTTTAGCCGTACCCTTATCCTACTCCTCCTCTGTTCCTCTGGTGATGTAGAGGTGAATCCAGGCCCTGCAGTACCTAGCTCCACTCCTATTCCCCAGGCGCTCTCTTTTGATGACTTCTGTAACCGTAATAGCCTTGGTTTCATGCATGTTAACATTAGAAGCCTCCTCCYTAAGTTTGTTTTGTTCACTGCTTTAGCACACTCTGCCAACCCGGATGTTTTAGCCGTGTCTGAATCCTGGCTTAGAAAGACCACCAAAAATTCTGACATTTTCATCCCCAACTACAAGATTTTCAGACAAGATAGAAGGCCAAAGGGGGCGGTGTTGCAATCTACTGCAAAGATTCCCTGCAGAGTTCTGTTTTACTATCCAGGTCTGTTCCAAAACAATTTGAACTTCTACTTTTAAAAATCCACCTCTCTAAAAACAAGTCTCTCACCGTTGCCGCCTGCTATAGACCACCCTCTGCCCCCAGCTGTGCTCTGGACACCATATGTGAACTGATTGCCCCCCATCTATCTTCAGAGCTCGTGCTGCTAGGCGACCTAAATTGGAACATGCTTAACACCCCAGCCATCCTACAATCTAAGCTTGATGCCCTCAATCTCACACAAATGAATGAATGAACCTACCAGGTACCACCCCAATTCGTAAACACGGGTACCTCATAGATATCATCCTAACCAACTTGCCCTCCAAATACACCTCTTGCTGTTTTCAACCAAGATCTCAGCGATCACTGCCTCATTGCCTGCATCCGTAATGGGTCAGCGGTCAAACGACCTCCACTCATCACTGTCAAACGCTCCCTGACACTTCAGCGAGCAGGCCTTTCTAATCGACCTGGCCGAGGTATCCTGGAAGGATATTGATCTCATCCGTCAGTAGAGGATGCCTGGATATTTTTTAAAATGCCTTCCTCACCATCTTGAATAAGCATGCCCATTCAGAAATTTAAACCAGGAACAGATATAGCCCTTGGTTCTCTCCTGACCTGACTGCCCTTAACCAACAGAAAAACATCCTATGGCGTTCTGCATTAGCATCGAACAGACCCCGTGATATGCAACTTTTCAGGGAAGCTAGAAACCAATATACACAGGCAGTTAGAAAAGCCAAGGCTAGCTTTTTCAAGCAGAAATTTGCTTCCTGCAACACATTCAAAAAGTTCTGGACACTGTAAAGTCCATGGAGAATAAGAACCCTCCTCCCAGCTTCCAACTGCACTGAAGATAGGAAACACTGTCACCACCGACAAATCACTATAATTGAGAAATTTCAATAAGCATTTTTCTACGGCTGGCCATGCTTTCCACCTGGCTACCACACCCGGTAAACAGCACTGCCCTCCCTCTGCTACTCGCCCAAGCTCTTCCCCATTCTCTTTCTCCCAAATACAGTCAGCTGATGTTCTGAAAGAGCTGCAAAATCTGGACCCTTACAAATCAGCCGGGCTAGATAATCTGGACCCTTTCTTTCTAAAACTATCTGCTGAAATTGTTGCCACCCCTATTACTAGCCTTTTCAACCTCTCTTTCGTGTCGTCTGAGATTCCCAAAAATTGGAAAGCACTGCGGTTTCCCCCTCTTCAAAGGGGGGGACACTCTTGACCTAACAGCTACAGACCTATATCTATCCTACCTGCCTTTCTAAGGTCTTCGAAAGCCAAGTCAACAAACAGATTACCGACCATTTCGAATCCCACCATACCTTCTCCGCTATGCAATCTGGTTTCAGAGCTGGTCATGGGTGCACCTCAGCCACGCTCAAGGTCATAAACGATATCTTAACCGCATCGATAGGAAACAATACTGTGCAGCCGTATTCATTGACCTGGCCAAGCTTTTGACTCTGTCAATCACCACATCCTCATCGGCAGATCGACAGCCTTGGTTTCTCTAATGATTGCTCGCCTGGTTCACCAACTACTTCTCTGATCGAGTTCATGTGTCAAATCGGAGGGTCTGTTGTCCGGGCCTCTGGCAGTCTCTATTGGGGTGCCACAGGGTTCAATTCTTGGACGGACTCTCTTCTCTGTATACATCAATGATGTCGCTCTTGCTGCTGGTGATTCTCTGATCCATCTCTACGCAGACGACACTATTCTGTATACTTCTGGCCCTTCTTTTTGACACTGTGTTAACAACCTCCAGGCGAGCTTCAATGCCATACAACTCTCTTCGTGGCCTCCTTTGCTCTTCAATACAAGTAAAACTAATGCATGCTCTTCAACCGATCGCTGCCTGCACCTGCCCGCCTGTCCAACATCACTACTCTGGACGGCTCTGACTTAGAATATGTGGACAACTACAAATACCTAGGTGTCTGGTTAGACTGTAAACTCTCCTTCCAGACTCACATCAAACATCTCCAATCCAAAGTTAAATCTAGAATTGGCTTCCTATTCCGCAACAAAGCATCCTTCACTCATGCTGCCAAACATACCCTTGTAAAACTGACATATCCTACCAATCCTCGACTTCGGTGATGTCATTTACAAAATAGCCTCCAAAACCCTACTCAATAAATTGGATCAGTCTATCACAGTGCCATCCGTTTTTGTCACCAAAGCCCCATATACTACCCACCACTGCGACCTGTACACTCTCGTTGGCTGGCCCTCGCTTAATACTCGTCGCCAAACCCACTGGCTCCAGGTCATCTACAAGACCCTGCTAGGTAAAGTCCCCCCTTATCTCAGCTCGCTGGTCACCATAGCAGCACCTACCTGTAGCACGCGCTCCAGCAGGTATATCTCTCTGGTCACCCCCAAAACCAATTCTCCTTTGGCCGCCTCTCCTTCCAGTTCTCTGCTGCCAATGACTGGAACGAACTAACAAAATCTCTGAAACTGGAAACACTTATCTCCCTCACTAGCTTTAAGCACCAGCTGTCAGAGCAGCTCATAGATTACTGGCCACCTGTACATAGCCCATCTATAATTTAGCCCAAACAACTACCTCTTTACCTACTGTATTTATTTATTTATTTATTTTGCTCCTTTGCACCCCATTATTTCTATCTCTACTTTTTCTATCTCTACTATCTCTACTCTACTTTTTTTTTAACTTGCTATATTGTATTTACTTCGCCACCATGGCCTTTTTATATTTTTATTTATTTATATATATATTTTGTTTGCCTTCACCTCCCTTATCTCAACTCACTTGCTCATATTGTATATAGACTTATTTTTCACTGTATTATTGACTGTATGTTTGTTTTACTCCATGTGTAACTATGTGTTGTTGTATGTGTCGAACTGCTTTGCTTTATCTTGGCCAGGTCGCAATTGTAAATGAGAACGTGTTCTCAATTTGCCTACCTGGTTAAATAAAGGTGAAATAAAATAAAAATAAACATATCCCCTGCCACTGATATGCCACTGATATCACTCCTGTTAGGCTCCTAATGTTCCTCACTTTAACGCAGAGGTTATAAAGGACTTTACCTCCCACCCCTTCAAACTCCCACAGGCTCAGACTGTTAAAATCTAACAAGTCCTCCAGACCCCCTCGCCAGTCTCCAGTCTCTGCTGTCACCTGCAGTGGCGGAAACATTGGTGGCCCCTCCCCCTTTGGCCGATCAAACACCCCCCTTACCTGCTCAGACAGTGCCTCCTGGACCTCCTCCAGGAATCTCTCCAGCATCCTAAGAGACGTTATTCCTGTTTGTTTTGCCAGGACTTTCCGAGGATAACCACCCCTCCTCTCCCAGCAGTCGCAGGCCACCCAGCCTTTGTAAACCTGCTGCCATCAGTTGCCTCTGCAGGATGGCCGACTGAACCGATCTCAAAGGGATGGCTGGGTTGTGGAAGATAGGCTCCTCCCACACCCACCGCCCAGGCTCCACACCCCCTTCTTGTGTGGGCCTTAGCAGCTGCCAGGCCCTCAGCACTGCAAAGTAAAAGTCTGAGAGACCTGCTGTACTCAGCCTATCCAGCTTCATGAGGAACAGCTGCCAGTCCAACCCTAATCCGCCAGCTCTCCTCAGCAGCGTGTATGCTGGTTCCCTCCAGCCGACATCAGTATGGTACAGCAGTCTCTGCACCGCCTTTAGTCAGAAAGCAGCAACCCTGCTCTCCAGTTCCACCAGGCCCTGTCCTCCGTCGTGGACGGTCATGTACAACACTGCCGCCCTCAGCCAGTGATGGCCTGACCAGAAAAAGTCCACCAGCTTGCGTTGCAAGTCTGCGAGCTGACCGGCAGGGGGATTGAGGACAGCCAGTTTATGCCAAAGGGAAGATGCCACCAGGTTGTTGATTATCAGCACCTTCCCTCTATATTACATTTGGGACAGGAGCCACCACCTGGCCAGTCTTGACACCACTGCCTGTGACAACCCCTCCCAGTTCTTCCTGACCCACCAGGTACACCCCCAACATTTGAATCCCTTCACAACCCCACTGCAAACCACCTGGAAGCAGAGGATGGGCCCTATCCCCCCATGCTCCACATAACAGAGCTTTGCTCTTGCCCCAGTTTACCTTAGCTGACGAAGCTCCCCCTTACACATTCCGACTAGTCTCTGGTGCCTGCATATCCTGACCATCACAGAAATGTCATCTGCATATGCTRACACTGCTATGCCTGTCAACACACCCATGCCTGTCCAGCACACTCCCTGTAGTCTCCTGAGCCCAAAAAAGGCTCAATGGCTAATGTATATAACTGCCCCAATAGAGGGCATCCTTGTCTAATGCCCTGTCTCACCCAGACTGGCCTACTGAGCCCCCCTCCCCCCTTGACCATACATGACGCCCCAGCAAACAACATCTTCACACAGGTCAAAAACCTTTCCCCAAACCCCAAAACAGACATCACGTTAAACAGATACTCATGGTCCACTCTATCAAAATCCTTCTCTTGATCTAAAGAGACCAGTCCAAAGTTCACATCTTGACAAGTCCAACACGTCCCTGATTAAGAACAAGTGGTCCGTGAATGACCGTCCCGGTACACAATATGTTTGGTCCTTATGTACTATCGAGTACAGATGGGACTTCAGTCTGTTAGAAAGTACCTTGGCAAACATCTTGTAGTCCGCACAAAGCTATGCCACAAGCCTCCAGTTCTTAAGTTCACACAAGTCCCCTTTTTTGGGCAGGGGAGTCAGAGTCGCCCGACGGCATCTCATCGGCAACTCTCCTACCCCGACGCATTCACGCAACACGCAAAAGAAGTCCAGTCCAATTATTCCCCAGAATTTTTATAAAACTCCACTGGGAGTCCATCGACCCCTGGTGCACGGCCGGGGGATATCTGGGTTACGGCCTCTGCCAGTTCATGGGACAACAGACGAATGTCCATTTCATCCCACTGTGCCAGAGAGAGCGTAGGAAGTTCTGCGAACAAGACCTGAGCACACACAGGATCACACAGTTCTGCCCTGTACAACTCAGTATAAAACTCCACAGTCCACTCCCGCATCTCCCCCACCACAGAGGTCACCCGCCCATCAGACAGCCGTAGACAATGGATACCCTTGGCTTCACCGCTCTGTCTTTCCAAACCAAAGAAGGAGCTGGAAGCATCCATCTCCTTGAGCATGGTGAACCTAGCTCTTACAAGTGCTCCCTTTGCTTTTGTAACGACTGTTCTCCTCCTCGTMTGAGGAGGAGCATGGATCGGACCAAAACGCAGCTTGTGGAGAATACATGTTTGATTTATTTTTAAAGAAGACGAAACGAAGAACACTGAAAAAACTATATAAAACAACAAACGACGTCAACAGACCTGAACATGTGAACTTACATATAACGAAGAACGCACRAACAGGATCAGACTAAACAAACGTAACAGTCCCGTGTGGTACAAACACTGACACGGAAAACAAACACCCACAAAACACACGTGAAACCCYGGCTGCCTAAGTATGATTCTCAATCAGGGACAACGATTGACAGCTGTCTCTGATTGAGAATCATACCAGGCCGAACACACAAAATCCCAACATAAAAATCACACATCGACAACCCACCCAACTCACGCCCTGACCATACTAAATAAATACAAAAACAAGGGAAAACAGGTCAGGAACGTGACAGCTTTACCCTGGAAAAAAATGCCCAGGTCCCTACGTAATTCAGCTAAATTAGCCTGGAGGCCTACATTGCCTTGCCCCACCATCTCTACCTCCATCTCACTAATACAACGCTCGAGTTCCCCCAATACTTTCCTAGCCTCTGAGGATGAGAGAGCTGTATACTGTTGACAGAGAAGCCAAATTTGGACTTTCCCCACATCCCACCATTGACTCAGAGACTCATACTCCTCTCGTCACTGCCTCCACCTTTCCCAAAAAATCTGGAAACCTGAGCAAAAAATTGCATCTTGTAAGATCTTTACATTAAACTTCCAATACGATGCATGCCGAGGCTCTGGTGAAATAGACAGCCGAGCCATGGTTATGTGGTGTTCTGAAAAACCCACTGGGAGAATGTGTCACGGCCATTTAAAGGAGTGGACCAAGGCGCAGCGTGATTAGAATCCATTCCTCTATTTATTTAAACAAAGAACACTTTAACAAACTCACAAAACAACAAAACAAACTGTGAAGCCAACGTAGTGCTCACAGGCAACTAAACAAGSACAACTACCCACAAAACCAACTTGGAAAATGGCAACCTAAATAGGCTCCCCAATCAGAGACAACGATAAACAGCTGTCTCTGATTGGGAACCCATCCAGGCCACCATCAACCTAATTACCCCTAGACAATACAAAATCCCCATAGATAACAAAAACCCTAGACAATACAAAAACTAAACAAACCACCCTTGTCACACCCTGACCTAACCAAATAATAAAGAAACCAAATATAACTAAAGTCAGGGCGTGACAGAATGGTAGCGCCCAACAGTCTATTGCTCTGATTCCTGGACATGTAAAAACAATCAAGTCGGGCTGCACTCACCCTAGCCCCAAAGACCTTCACCCATGTATACTGTCTTGTGTTGGGATGTTAAGTTCTCCAAACATCCACTAGGTCAAACTGATTAATGATGTTCCTTAACACTCCCACTGACACTGAATGAGGCTCTCCCCCATTTCTGTCTTTCGTAAAATCCATTGTACAGTTCCAGTCACCGCCGACCACCAGCGTCTCCTTAGGCGCTACCTGTGAGAGTTCCTGTCTACGACT
This sequence comes from Salvelinus sp. IW2-2015, assembly GCF_002910315.2. Taxonomy (NCBI): domain Eukaryota; kingdom Metazoa; phylum Chordata; class Actinopteri; order Salmoniformes; family Salmonidae; genus Salvelinus; species Salvelinus sp. IW2-2015. The sequence goes on from NC_036856.1 coordinate 29,936,086, forward strand.
CCCAAATAGAACCCCCCTCTCTCTCCCTGTGTTAGGCGCAAACACATKTATAAAGACAAAACCMATGTTGTTAATTTCTRCTTTTACAACAWGCAGCCTACCCCTACACACCTCCTTTGAGGAGCAAATTTTTACAGACAGACCCGGTACAAAAAGGACTGCCACCCCTGCACTAAAATTTGTCCCATGGCTCAACACACTTGCCCCTTTCCACCAGAGCTCCCAATCAACATCATTCGTCACATCACTATGCGTCTCTTGCAGAAACAACACCTGTACTTTTGTTTTGTTTTACAACACACTTCTCTTTCCCGCATCTTTGGCGCTATTTATATTAAGCGAGCCTACCCGTAGAGTCTCCATAAGAAGTGGGAGAAAATCCAGCAAAGAAAGACACCAATAGCAAAGCTAAAAAAACAGTGTCAGAAAGTGTTAAAGGAATTTTGATTCCTGTTTATTAACCAATTCAATTAAAACACTCTGCCCATAAATAAGAATTTGTAAGATAATTATCAGCATAAAATGGACAGATACCAGTCTTAAAATCAATCAATCAATAGCGTTTATTCTCGAGAGTACTGATCATAATACATTTTACATCAGGTTATATAATAAAGATGATGTCATAGGTTTTAATGTCCAACCTCCTCTCGGATACAATGGCAATACAGTTCGAGTTCTCATTACTGTCTGCCACCTGTTAAACTATCTACAACCAACCCAAGGTCTTTCCCCTCCCTGGGTAGAGACATCATTCTAGCCTGTCTGAAGATAAACCCATTCTTTCTAACAAGGAACACATAACATTCAACATTTATGATTATTCATTCTTACAGTAATATAGTAGTATTCTGTTTAGTTATATGTCAAATGTATACATATTTTAGTCATTAAATACAAAAATCCCGTAACATATAAAAGAAACTATTAATCTAAACAGTGTCTGAAGTTAGACCCTTACGCACTGTTGTAACACACTTCCTCAACCTAAACTGTTTCCTGGGTGAGAGGACACCATGCCCCTCATTTTTCATAGCATGTTGTACTGATCTTACAAACTTTCTCAGATCAGAAAAAAAGCCTCAAGATTAACTTTTTTCCCCTTGGTCTCATTCAGGAACTTTGTCAGTTCCCTCAACGTGTACTTTGACCCCTCTGCTTGACTGGCTGTCAGCTATGGACCCATTGAAGAGGAGTCTGAGAAAAAGTCCTCCTCGTCATCCTCTTCCTCAGACTCACTTTCCTCCTCCTCATCTTCATCTCCCATCCTGACCACCTGCCCTTCCTCTCTGGTCAGGACATCTCCCCCCCCAGCACCAGGCAAAGGTTATTTCGTGCTTTTGACCACACCAGCCTCTCCCCTCCCAACTCCTTTCTTCTCTCCCTTTTTCCTTTTCTGTTTGATGCCCTCCTCCTCCCCCCTAGTCTCTTATACTTCCCCACTATACTGTCCTCATCCACTAGCATAACCTGACTAGACCCAGCCTCATCTACACCACCATCCATGACATGACTAGTCCCAGCCTCTTCTTCACCACCATCCATAACCTGACTAGACCCAGCCTCATCTACACCACCATCCATAACCTGACTAGGCCCAGCCTCATCTACACCACCATCCATAACCTGACTAGGCCCAGCCTCATCTACATCACCATCCATAACCTGACTTAGGTCCAGCCTCATCTACACCACCATCCATAGCATGACTAGACCCAGCCTCATCTACACCACCATCCATAGCATGACTAGACCCAGCCTCACCTACACCACCATCCATAGCATGACTAGGCCCAGCCTCAGCTATACCACCATCCATAACCTGACTAGGTCCAGCCTCATCTACACCACCATCCATAACCTGACTAGGTCCAGCCTCATCTACACCACCATCCATAACCTGACTAGGTCCAGCCTCAACTACACCACCATCCATAACCTGACTAGGTCCAGCCTCATCTACACCACCATCACTGACATGACTAGGCCCAGCCTCTGCTGCCTGCGTCTCATTGTCCCTTGCATGTTGACCTCGATTTCCCCCACTGGGGGCACTTGTACACTCACCTTGTCTACAGCCTTTATGTGGGCACACAAAGCTCTTTTGCCCCAAATCCCCACACTCAAAACACCGTAGACTATCTATGCTGGCAAACCCTGCGTAGAGCCCCTCCCCATGACTCACTTTAAAATGCACATTTAGCTGTTTCTCATTGTTATTCAGAAACATGAACACTTGCCTCCGGAACGAAACAACGTGCTTAACGACATCTGCCTGAAAACCTGCCGACAGTACACGAAAACCGCTAGCAAACTTACCAAAACAACGCAGCTCTTTCCTGATTGGATCATCCGTAATAAACGGAGGCAAATTTGCAACTACCACCCTGGTCAAAGGKGTAGAAAGATGCGAGATTGGCACCAACACACCCCTTACAAATATACCACTAGCAATTCTTCTTCCAACCAAATTTGCTCTTTTCATGAACACAACCACAGCTTTGTTCATTCTGGAAGCGGAATGTATAAATTCAGCTCCTACCTGGTCACCGACTGCGAGCAGAACCACTTTAACTGCATTCTCAGGAACACACCGGAATCAGTGCCGTATCGACAGCGTACCCTCCGCTCTAGGCTGAGAAGCCATTGAGCACACCACACCATCCAAACSCCAGGAAACAAACTCTGTTCTCTTCCACCCTAACTTTGAAAAAACCTGTGGACACCSCTAAAACAAATAATGCATTAACCCTCCACCATAGAAAAGAAAAATTGAAAGAAAAAAACTATGACAGAATCAAGAAAATAAGTTAGGACAGAGCCCTCCACACCAAACACTCAAACTCCAAAAAACTCCCAGCATGCACTGCAAGAAAGAGAGAGAGATTGAATGGAGGGGAGAAACAGAAAAGGAAAGAAARGAGAGAGACAGAGCGAGAGAGAGAGAGAGAGAGAGAAAGAGAGAGAGAGAGATTGGATGGAGGGGAGAAACAGAAAAAGGGAGAGACAGAGTGAGAGAAAGAGAGAGAGAGAGAGAGCATAAGGGCTGGGGTGAGTGCACAGACAGACATCTAGTGGTGAAGGAGACTTGTCTTTCTCTCTTTTTAAAGCTCTAATCTGATAGTAAAAGGCACAAAAGAGCCTAATCGGAGTTGTGCTGAAGTCATTGAATTGGAGAGTCATACACCACTGACCCAACAGTCACCGATCGGATAGGAGAGGGAGAGAGAAAAAAAGAGAGAGACATTGTAAGGAGGGGTAGAGACATTAAAACAGAGAAAATAGAGAGACTTGGATGGAAGGTAAAAACAGAAAAAGAAGAAATGAGAGAGCGAGAAGAGAGAGAGAGAGAGAAGAGAGAGAGATGAGAGAGAGAGAAGAGAGAGAGAGAGAGAATAGAATTTACTGTTCAATGAATAGGAAATTTATATATATAACAGAAAAAATGTTAGCTGTTTTCCGTTATCTCACTCTTAACAACTTATTATTAGTATTACTGTATTTCTGACTGCTATTCTTCTTTTTTGCAACATGAAATCACTATCAGTTCGCATGTGGAACATTCAGCGCCTAAACTCATCAACCTTTGGACTGAAGAGTTTAGCAACTGGGTCAACAAAAATCTTCAAGATGTTGACGTCATCATTCTGCAGGAGACATGGTGTAAGGCTGACATTGTCACTCACTGCCCCACAGGCTACAGAGAGGTAATTGTGCCGTCACAAAAACACAGCTCTGTCAATCGAGGCAGAGACTCTGGAGGACTGATCATTTGGTACAAATCCGAACTACAACATCTAATTGATCCCCTCAAAATTGGCAAATATCACATTTGGTTAAAACTGAAAAAAGAACTTGTACTGACAGAAAAAGATGTGTTCCTTTGCGCAATAAATATCCCCCCCTCAGAATCCCCATATTACTCAGAGGAGAACTTCCCCACCCTTGAGGAAGAGACGTGCCATTTCCAGGCCCAGGGAAATGTGCTCATCTGTAGGGACACAAATGCGCGCACAGGAACACTACCTGATCTAACGAGCACACGAGGGGACAGTTTTATTACAGGTCATACTGTTTCTAACTGTCTTAATCTCCCCCATAGAAACAACAGTGACAGCACCGTCAACAACAACGGAAGGGATCTTTTGCAGCTCTGTAGAAGCCTGGGTCTGTACTTTGTCAATGGTAGGGGACTCTTTGGGGAGATTCACCTACTGCTCACCTCTTGGCCACAGTACAGTAGACTATATGATCACAGACATTGACCCTTTCTCTCTCAGCTCATTCACTGTCAAGCCACTAACACCTCTGTCTGATCACAGCCAAATTACGTTGTTCCTCAAAAGAACAGACATGGAAACAACCACACATTCACAGCCCAGTAAGCTGTACAACATCAGAAATTCATACAGATGGGCCCAAAGCAGCACAGAAGAATACCAGAAAGCAACCTGGAACCAAAATATCCAAACACTCTTAGATAACTTTCTGGATACCACATTCACTCACAGTAAAGAAGGCATCAATCTAGCAGTACAAAACATCAACTATATATTCAGGCAAACGGCAAAAGAAGCACAATTGACATTGATAAAAAACAAAACAAAAAAGATCACAGATGACAACTGGTTTGATGCAGATTGTAAAATTATAAGGAAAAAACTTAGAACACTATCCAACCAAAAGCACAGAGACCCAAATAATGGTGAATTACGCCTTTATTACTGTGAGACTTTAAAACTCTATAAACGTACACTCAGAACCAAAAAAGCACAGTACAACAGCAAGCAGCTGACACTAATTGAGGAGTCCATAAACACAAACAACTTCTGGCAAAATTGGAAAAAACTAAAAAAATCTAAACAAGAGGGATTAGCGATACAAAATGGTGACATATGGACAACCCATTTTAAAACACTCTACAACACCGTTCAAACTGACACAAACGCAGAACAACGCCAAATTCAKGAGAAGTTGAATGAATTAGAAAAATCTATAAAGGACAATCAAAATCCACTGGACTCCCCAATTACTGACCAGGAGCTGTATAAGAAACTTCAGGCTCTCAAATAAAAAGAGGCATGCGGACCTGATGGCATCCTAAATGAGATGCTCAAACTCACTAGTGCAAAATTTCAATTGGCTATATTAAAACTGTTTAATTTGATCCTGAGTGTAGGTTATTTCCCTGACATCTGGAATCAAGGACTCATAACCCCAATCTTTAAGAACGGAGACAAATTTGACCCTAACAATTACAGAGGCATKTGTGTGAACAGTAACCTGGGGAAGGTTTTCTGTAGTATTATCAATGTAAGAGTTCTAAACTTCCTTAATAAGCACAATGTCTTGAGTAAAAGCCAAATTGGATTTATACCAAAACATCGCACAACTGATCATATTTACACTTTACACACCCTGATAGATAAACATGTCCACCAAAATAATACCAAAATATACGCTTGCTTTATCAACTTCCAAAAAGCATTTGATTCTACTTGGCATACAGGACTGTTCCACAAAGTTATTGAAACTGGTGTAGGGGGTAAAACATATGACATAATTAAATCAATGTATACTGGCAATATGTGCAGCATTAAAATTGGTAAGAAAAGAACAGAATTCTTTAACCAGGGGCGGGGCCTTCACCAGGGTTGCAATCTGAGCCCTGCACTCTTCAATATTTACATTAATGAATTGGCCACTATTCTAGAAAAATCCTAAGCTCCTGGTGTTAGTCTCCACAATTCAGAAGTTAAATGCCTACTCTTCGCAGATGACCTATGCCTGCTGTCACCCACAGCACATGGCCTACAGCAGAGCCTGGACCTGCTAGAGCAGTACTGCCAGACCTGGGCCCTGGCAGTAAACCCCAAAAAGACTAAAATAATGATTTTCCAGAGAAGATCCAGATCTCAGGGAATTAGACCAAAGTTCTCAATTGGTACAAAATATATAGAGTACTGTACACACTACAATTACTTAGGTTTAAAAATAAGCTCAACTGGACACCTTAATGAGGCAGTGAATGAACTGAGAGAGAAAGCACGCAGGGCATTCTACGCCATTAAAAAGCAAATTCAAATTGAAATACCTATTAAAATTTGGCTAAAACTAATTGAATATGTCATTGAACCAATTGCACTTTATGGCAGCGAGGTGTGGGGTCCACTTGCAAAACAAGATTTCATCAAATGGGACAAACACCCCATTGAAACCCTGCATGCAGAGTTCTGTAAGATTATCCTACATGTCCAGAGGAAAACTACAAACAATTTATGCAGGGCAGAATTATTATGCAGGCCAATATCCACTAATAATAAAAACTCAAAAAAGAGCAATTAAGTTTTGGAWACATCTAAAATACAGTGACCCCCTCTCATATCATTACCAAGCCCTGCAATGCCAAGAGCTGAGCAAAGAAAAGAGTCCCCTCATCCAGCTGGTCCTGGGGCTGAGTTCACAAACCTGTTCTATTAACACACTGAATGAAGCCTCAGGACCAGAACATCCAATCAATCAGAATAAACCAAATTACAACACAGTCAAAGCAGAACTACATTGCTTATTCGGAAACACAAGCACAAACACAAAGCAAAATGCAGTGCTATCTGGCCCTAAATTGACAGTACACCGTGGCTAAATATTTGACCATGGTTACTGATCAAAACCTTAGAAAAACCTTGACAAAGTACAGGCTCAGTGAGCACAGCCTTGCCATTGAGATGGGTAGACACAGGAAAACCTGGCTCCCTGTAGATGAAAGGCTGTGCAACCACTGCAAAACAGCAGAACCTGAGACGGAGCTGCATTTCCTGACAAAATGTCAAAAATATAAAACAATTAGAGAGTGTCATTTTCCCAAATTTGAAACCCTTATTCAAGGTTTCAAAGACCTCTCTGATGAGGATAGGCTACCCGTCCTGTTGAGGGAGGACGCAGAGAGCTGTGGGTTGGCAGCGCACTACATTGCTGCCTGCCATAAGTTGAGGGACAGTGTCTGACAGACCAATCAATCTGCACATGTACTCTACTGTATGCTTATTGTTATTGTTGAATGTATGGTTATTTTGACCCTTGGGTATTGTTGTTACTGTTGTCCAGTTGACAATGTTGATTCTCATTTTTATTTATTTTTATATTGTAAATATCCAAAATAAGCTTTGGCAATATGTACATTTTTACGTCATGCCAATAAAGCGAATTGAATTGAATTGAGAGAGATTGGATGGAGAGGAGAAACAGAAAAAGAGAGAGAGTGAGAGAGAGAGAGAGAGAGAGAGAGAGAGAGAGAGAGATTGGATGGAGAGGAGAAACAGAATATAATAGATAAAAGAGAGACAGAGCGAGAGAGAGAGGTGATTGGATGGAGGGGAGAAACTGAAAAAAAAGAAAAAGAGAGAGCGAGAGATTGGATGGAGGGGAGAAAACAGAAAGAGAATAGAGAGAGACAGAGCGAGAAAGAGAAAGAGGGAGATTGGATGGAGGGGAGAAACAGAAAAAGAGAGAAAAGAGAGACAGAGCAAGAGAGAGAGAGAGAGAGAGCGAGAGAGAGAGAGAGAGAGAGATTGCTTGGTAACCTTTCCTATAGATTTCTCTACCTCTTTTCCCACTGCAAACTCAAATTGATGAGCTGTTAGTATTTCATCATCGTCTTCGTCCTTGTCCTAACTTCTGGCCCTAATGAACCATTAGGAATTAGTTATTTTCCCTGTGATGATAAAAGCCACGTTCACATCTTCATTCTCAGTTAGTGAAAATGTTTGTTATATTATGTGTTATTGTAGTATTGTGTTGTCAGGTTGCAGACAGATGCCTCTAGTGGCGTACCGAGAATACCTGAGAGGAATACATGACGACAATCCCAGACAGTCCAAACAGCTGTGATGACTGGCAAGCAGCTGGATCAACTGCCGTGCTGCTAACAATTTTCTGTATTTTAAGATAATCCAGATTTTWAAATTCTAAAACGCATCCATTGTGACAGTGGGTGTCATAATAATTATAATAACTGAATTGTACATAGACAGTTGGGAAACATATACTCACAGCCATGGTCATGACCCTTCTAGGAGAAGATTTTAGGCAGAAGAACATCCCAGGCGGATGAAGCTATAAGATTATTCCAGGAACCAAACAGCAGGGCTGGGAGAGGAGGAGTCAGGGGAGATGAGGCAGGGGAGAGCAGGAGGAAGAGAAGAACAGGGGAGGAGGAGAGAAGGCAGGGGAGAGGAGGAGGAAGGGGAGAGGCATGTGGCAGGCTGGTAGAGGAGAGGAGGAAGGGAGAGGCGGCAGGCTGGGAGAAGGAGGCAGAGGATGGGGAGGGAGGTAGGGGAGAGGATGACACAGGGGAGAGGATGAGAGGAGGCAGAGGAGAGGAGGAGGCAGGGGAGAGGCAGAGTGGCAGACTACGGAGAGGGATCCTGTGGCGTGTTAACAATCAGGAGGTGTTAGGTCCTACCAGTGAGAGGCATCAGTGATAAATACAGTGCAGGGTATTAGCTGTACATGTGTACATACTCTCAGCCCATCATCCCAGATACATTAATGGGAAAACAGATAGCTAACCTATCAAACTGATCTGTCAGCCAGGCTGGATGCTGAGGCGTACGTGCATGTGTGTGTTTATGATAGCAGCTCAGCAGTAAATTTAAAAACACATCTTTGCTATAGTTTTGTTGTATGCGGAGATCCTAAAATCAATCTTTCTTTTATGGAAAATCTCCACTGCTTTTTAAGCTTTGGAGAAAGACACTTCCATTCCAACCCACTGTTGATTTGATGGACACAGAGAGATCCCTACTGATGGTTACTATTGATAGAGGCCCTGAGGACCTAGCAATCCAGCAGACATTACCCCCCCACCCCACCCCCGCTCTTTCTGTGGCTCTCTGGTTGCATCCCAAATGGCACCCTAGTCCCTATGTAATGCACTACTTGTATGGACTCTGGTCAAAAGTAGTGCGTTATATTGGGAATAGGGTGCCATTTGGGATGCAGATAATTTTTGTTGAGGGGCTCTCTGCTTTGGCTCTACCCCGGCTTTGGTTCACTTCATGCAGCCGCAGCATCGGGTAAGTGTGGGTCAGGGTCCCCAGGGGCTCTCTCTCTCTCTCTCTCTCTCTCTCTCTCTCTCTCTCTCTCTCTCTCTCTCTCTCTCTCTCTCGGGGGACCAACAGGGAGTAGGCTAACACTAGGGAGCCTTGTTATGAGCGCACTATCAAAACGAATCAGACTCTATCGAGTCCGCCACCCACCGACCGGCTCCTCCACCCTCCGCCTATTGACTGTGACTCAGGGCTGCAGGGTGTGTGTAGCATGGCGTGCCGAGGTAATGAGACCACTGTGCCTCCTCAGTACCCCTCCCCACCACCGCCCACCATCTCCACTACGAGACACTAACAACTACAGTACTAGTGCCCCAGGGACATCCATGACACAGGCAGGAGGGAGACAGAAAGCGAACGAGAAAGGATGAGAGAGAGAGAGAGAGAGGGGAAGGAAGAGAGAGAGAAAAAGGAAGAGAGAGTGAGGGAATGGGAATGATGAGAGAGAAAAAGAGAGATGGGGCAGTGAGAGAGAAAGAGAGAAAGAGAAAGAAAGAGAGAGACCATGCTACACAGTCTGAGCCCACCTACAGTAACCAGCTGAAGTGGAAGTCATCCTTTTGAAGTGTGTGAGTGAAGAACTGCCAGGGGTTGGGGTGGGGGGTGGGGGGGGCTGAAGGACGTCACCCTCAACCGCAGCCCCAGCACCTCACACAGGAGCAATAGAGCAACGGACACCACGCCCAGACCTGCAAGACCCCCTCCCGAAGGACCTGCATCGAGAGAACCTTCGCCAAGAGGACCTACACCCAGATCACAGCTTCACCAGCCACACCCCAACCGAGAAAAATGTCCTCATATGTGCTACCTATATCCCCCCAATAGAATCCCAATACTTTAACGATGACAGCTTCTCCATCCTAGAGGGGGAGATCAACCATTTCCAGGCCCAGAGACATGTACTAGTCTCTGGTGACCTARATGCCAGAACTGGACAAGAACTTGACACTCTCAGCACAGAGGGGGACAAAAACCCACATGCAGGTGACCGTATTCCCTCCAAAATGTGCCCCCCTAGACACAACTATGATGGGTCACAACTCCTACAGCTCTGTCACACGCTGAGTCCTGTAGTTCATTGAATAAACTACAGGACAAAATACAAACCCTCCAACCCAAAAAGGCCTGTGGTGTTGATGGTATCCTACATGCAATTATAAAATATACAGACCACAAATTCCAGTTGGCTATACTTAAACTCTTTAACATCATCCTCAGCTCTGGCATCTTCCCCAATATTTGGAACAAAGGACTGATAACCCAAATCCACAAAGGTGGAGACAAATTTGACCCCAATAACTACCGTGGGATATGCGTCAACAGCAACCCTGGGAAAATCCTCTGCATTATCATTAACAGCAGACTTGTACATTTCCTCAGTGAAAACAATGTACTGAGCAAATGTGAAATCTGCTTTTTACCAAATTACCGTATGACTGACCACGTATTCACCCTGGACACCCTAATTGACAAACAAACAAAACAAAACAAAGGCATAGTCTTCTCATGCTTTGTTGACTTCAAAAAAGCTTTTGACTCAATTTGGCATGAGGGTCTGCTATACAAATTGATGTAAAGTGGTATTGGGGGGAAAACATATGACATTATAAAATCCATGTACACAAACAACAAGTGTGCRGTTAAAATTGGCAAAAAACACACACATTTCTTTCCAAAGGGCCATGGGGTGAGACAGGGATGCAGCTTAAGCCCCACCCTCTTCAAAATATATATATCAACGAATTTGCGAGGGCACTAAAACAGTCTGCAGCACCCGGTCTCACCCTACCAGAATCTATAGTAAAATGTCTACTGTTTGCTGATGAACTGGTGCTTCTGTCCCCAACCAAGGAGGGCCTACAGCAGCACCTAGATATTCTGCACAGATTCTGTCAGATCTGGGCCCTGACAGTAAATCTCAATAAGACAAAAATTATGGTGTTCCAAAAAAGGTCTAGTTGCCAGGTCCACAAACACAAATTCCATCGAGACACCGTTGCCCTAGAGCACACAAGAAACTATTCATACCTCGGCCTAAACATCAGCGCCACAGGTAACTTTCACAAAGCTGTGAATGATCTGAGAGACAAGGCAAGAAGGGCCTTCTATGCCATCAAAAGGAACATTACATTTGACATACCAATTAGAATCTGGCTAAAAATACTTGAATCAGTTATAGAACCCATTGCCCTTTATGGTTGTGAGGTCTGGGGTCAGCTCACCAACAAAGAATTCACAAAATGTGACAAACACCATATTGAGACTCTGCATGCAGAATTCTGCAAAAATATCCTCCGTATACAACGTAAAACACCAAATAATGCATGCAGAGCAGAATTAGGCCGATATCTGCAAATGATCAAAATCCAGAACAAGGCGTTAAATTATACAACCACATAAAAGGAAGCGATTCCCAAACTTTCCATAACAAAGCCATCATCTACAGAGAGTTACACGATCGAGACCATCCTGACCGGTTGCATCACCACCTGGTATGGCAACTGCTCGGGCATCTGACCGTAAGGCACTACAGAGGGTAGTGCTCCGGCCCAGTACATCACTGGGGCCAAGCTTCCTGCCATCCAGGACCTATATAATAGGCGGTGTCAGAAGAAAGCCCATAAAATTGGCAGACTCCAGTCACCCAAGTCATAGACTGTTTTCTCTGCTACCGCATGGCAAGTGGTACCGGAGCGCCAAGCCTAGCACCAAAAGGCTCATTAACAGCTTCTACCCCCAAGCCATAAGACTGCTGAACAATTAATAAAATGGACAACGGACAATTTACGTTGATACCCCCCCAACCTCCATTTGTTTTGTATACTGCTGCTGCTCGCTGTTTATCATCTATGCATAGTCACTTCACCCCTACCTACATGTACAAATTACCTCAACTAACCTGTACCCCTGCACACTGACTCGGTACCGGTACCCCCTGTATATAGCCTCGTTATTGTTATTTTATTGTGTTGCTTTTTATAATTTTTTACTTCAGTTTATTTGGTAAATATTTTCTTAACTCCTCTTGACCTGCACTGATGGTTAAGGGCTTGTAAGTAAACATTTCACAGTAAGGTCTACACTTGTTGTATTTTTTTAGTTTGATTTGAACCTAGAGAAAGTCCCCTAAGCAATCTGGTCCTGGGGCTCTGTTCACAAACACAAACAGATCCCCACAGAGCCCCTTGACAGCAACACAATTAGACCCAACTAAATCATGAGAAAACCAAAAGATAATTACTTGACACATTGGAAAGAATTTACAAAAAAACAGAGCATACCTCGGCCTAAACTAGAATGCTATTTGGCCCTAATCAGAGAGTACACAGTGGCAGAATACCTGACCACTGTGACTGACCCAAAATTAAGTAAAATCTTGGACTATGTACAGACTCAGTGAGCATAGCCTTGCAATTGAGAAAGGTTGCCGTAGGCAGACCTGGCTGTCAAGAGAGACAGGCTATGTGCACACTGCCTACAAAATGAGGTGGAAGCAGAGCTGCATTTCCTAACCTCCTGCCAAATGTATGACCATATTAGAGACACATATTTCCCTCAGATTACACAGACTGTCACGACTTCCGCCAAAGTCGGTCCCTCTCCTTGTTCGGGCGGCATTCGTCGGTCGACGTCACCGGTCTTCTATCACCGCTCCACCTATCATTTTCCATTTGTTTTGTCTTGGTTTTCCGCACACCTGTTTCACATTCCCTCATCTGACTATCTATATTACCCTCTGTYCCCCCCCATGTCTGTGTGTGGAATTGTTTGTTTGTTACATGTGGTTCGCATCAGGCTGGTTTGCGCCGGGTATGTTTTTGACCTGTGTGTTTTGTTTATTGTACCGTTTGTGTACTTTGGGCGTTATCACTGTTTTCCTTGGGCATGAATAAAGTGCACCTGTTATCACCCATCTCTGTCTCCTGCACCTGACTTACCTTCAACCAGTTGCGCACAACGTCACAGAATTCCACACCATCTATGGAGTCAGCAGGAGCAGGTACCCCTGTTGTAGGAGTCGAGGAGCGCGTCCGGGAGCACACGGTGATGCTCCATCATCTCGGTGCCGTCATGGACCACGTCGTCCAGACAATGGACCGCTGGGAGAGACAGGGAGTCCCTCCAGCGTCCTCCCCAGCACAACAGTGGTCTCCACTTCTCGCCTCTCCTGCACCCGGTCCCAGTGGAATTCGTCTCGCCCTTCCCGGGGAGTTTGGTGGGATGGCGGCACGCTGCCAGGGGTTCCTGCATTTCCCGTGGTGCTTGGCCTACCCTGGTTAGCCTGTCATGACCCCACTGTTTCATGGCAATGGAGGGCTCTCACGGGGTGGTCGCGAGAGTGCTCGGGGAGGTGTTTAGGGGTTTCCGTTGGTGCTACTACGGTGGAAAGTCCAGACCAGGTCTCCACCGTGCGCATTCCCTCTGAATATTCCGATTTGGCTCTCGCCAAGAAGAAGGCGACTCAATTACCACCCTATCGTCGGGGGGATTGTGCGATAAACCTCCAGGTAGACGCCACACTTCCCAGGAGTCACGTGTATCCCCTGTCACAGGAGGAGATGGCGGCTAGGGAGACATATGTCTCGGAATCTTTGCGTCAGTGGTACATTCGGTCCTCCACTTCACCTGCCTCCTCGAGTTTCTTTTTTTGTGAAGAAGAATGATGGAGGTCTGCGCCCRTGTATTGACTATCGAGCCCTTAACCAGATCACTGTGAAGTACAGTTACCCGCTACCTCCAAAATTAAATCTAGAATTGGCTTCCTATATGGCAACAAAGCATCCTTCACTCATGCTGCCAAACATACCCTCGTAAAACTGACCATCCTACCGATCCTCAACTTCGGTGATGTCATCTATATAATTGCCTCCAACACTCTACTCAACAAACTGGATGCAGTCTATCACAGTGCCATCCGTTTTGTCACCAAAGCCCCATACACAAAGCCCCATACACTCTCGTTGGTTGGCCCTCGCTTCATACTCGTCGCCAAACCCACTGGCTACAGGTCATCTACAAGTCTCTGCTAGGTAAAGCCCCACCTTATCTCAGCTCACTGGTCACCATAGCAGCACCCACTCGTAGCACGTGCTCCAGCAGGTATATCTCACTGGTCACCCCCAAAGCCAATTCCTCCTTTGGTCGTCTTTCCTTCCAGTTCTCTGCTGCCAATGACTGGAACGAACTGCAAAAATCTCTGAAGCTGGAGACTCATATCTCCCTCACTAGCTTTAAGCACCAGCTGTCAGAGCAGCTCACAGATCACTGCACCTGTACATAGCCCATCTGTAAACAGCCCATCTATCTACCTACCTCATCCCCATACTGTATTTATTTATTTATCTTGCTCCTTTGCACCCCAGTATCTCTACTTGCACATTCATCTTCTGCACATCTACCATTCCAGTGTTTTAATTGCTATATTGTAATTACTTCGCCACCATGGCCTATTTATTGCCTTAACTACCTTATCTTACCTCATTTGCACTCACTGTATATAGACTTTTTGTTTTCTTTTTGGTCTACTGTATTATTATATATGTTTTGTTTTTTCTATGTGTAACTCTATGTTGTTGTATGTGTCGAATTGCTATGATTTATCTTGGCCAGGTCGCAGTTGCAAATGAGAACTTGTTTTCAACTAGCCTACCTGGTTAAATAAATTAAATAAAGGTGAAATAAATAAAATAAATAAACCTCTCATAGCCACAGCGATTGAGTCAATGCACGGGGCGCGCTTCTTCACTAAACTAGATCTTAGGAGTGCTTACAACCTGGTGCGTACCCGGGAGGGAGACAAGTGGAAGACAGCGTTCAGTACCACCTCAGGGCATTATGAGTACCTCGTCATGCCGTACGGGTTGATGAATGCTCCGTCAGTCTTCCAAGCCTTTGTGGACGAGATTTTCAGGGACCTGCCTGGGCAGGGTGTAGTGGTGTATATCGATGACATTCTGATGTACTCCGCTGCACTCGCCGAGCATGTGTCCTTGGTGCGCAAGGTGCTTGGTCAACTGTTGGAGCATGACCTTTATGTCAAGGCTGAGAAATGCCTGTTCTTCCAGCAGTCTGTCTAATTCCTAGGATACCGCATTTCCACCTCAGGGGTGGAGATGGAGAGTGACTACATTTCAGCCATGCGTAAATGTCCGTTCGACAATTACTACCGGAGGTTTATCCGGGGTTTTGGTCAGGTAGCGGCTCCCATTACCTCACTGCTGAAGAGGGGCCGGTGTGGTTGCAGTGGTCGGCTGAGGCGGACAGGGCTTTTGATCACCTACAGGCTCTGTTTACCTCGGCTCCCGTGCTGCGCATCCGGTCACTCTTTGGCGTTCACGGTGGAGGGAACGCCACCGAAGCTACACCCCTGTGCCTTCTTCTCGAAGAAGCTCAGCCCAGCGGAGCAAAACTATGATGTGGGGGACCGGGAGCTGTTGGCTGTGGTCAAGGCGTTGAAGGTGTGGAGACATTGGCTTGAGGGGGCTCAACACCCTTTTCTCATCTGGACTGACCACCGCAACCTGGAGTACATCCGGGCAGCGAGAAGACTGAATCCTCGTCAGGCAAGGTGGGCCATGTTATTTACCCGTTTTGTTTTCACCCATCTGTCGGACGGTGCGCTGTCTGAGTGGGAAGTACTGGTGGCGCACTTTGGCTAAGGACGTGAGGGTTTACATTTCCTCCTGCTCAGTGTGCGCCCAGTGTAAGGCTCCTAGGCACCTGCCCAGAGGTAAGCTACACCCCTTACCCGTTCCACAACGGCCTTGGTCGCACCTGTCGGTCGATTTTCTCACCGATCTTCCTCCCTCACAGGGTAACACCACAATCCTGGTCGTTGTGGACCGTTTTTCCAAGTCCTGCCGTCTCCTTCCTCTGCCCGGTCTCCCTACAGCCCTACAACTGCGAAGGCCTTGTTTACACACATCTTCCGGCACTGCGGGGTKCCTGAGGATATRGTGTCTGATCGGGGTCCCCAGTTCACTTCGAGGGTCTGGAGGGTATTCATGGAACGTCTGGGGGTCTCGATCAGCCTTACATCGGGTTTTCACCCCGAGAGTAATGGGCAGGTGGAGAGAGTGAACCAGGATGTGGGTAGGTTTCTGCGGTCTAATTGCCAGGATCAGCCGGGGGAGTGGGCGGCGTTCGTGCCCTGGGCCGATATGRCTCAGAGTTCGCTGCACCACTTCTCTACTAACCTCTCCCCCTTCCAGTGCATACTGGGGTACCAGCTGGTTCTGGCGCCTTGGCATCAGAGTCAGACCGAGGCTCCTGCTGTGGATGACTGGTTCAGGCGCGCGGAGGAGACCTGGGACGCCTTGTTCACCAAAGAAAGTGATACACATTTTTTTGCAATACTTATGTGGGACTATTTATGTAATTCTGAACTGAAATAGTTTCTATCTTGAGTAGCAATCTTTTACCAGGGACTTTGAATCCCATGCTAGCAGGTCAGTACCTCTATTATTTGTCATCTCAATATCTACATACAGTACATGTAGAGGTTTCCAGAGGAGGAAAAACAGCTCTTACGTAATAATATATATCATGATTTACATACTCTTCTGTACTGTTCAGGACATCCTGGGGATTCAAGTGGAATGGTGGGAAATCATAAGCCTACTCACCGCTAGTTTACATCATTCATGGAAGTAGGAGCACTGGAAGAGGGTTGTTACCATGCACATACGACAGCATATTATTGTTAAGGGTCTAAACATGATGGTGTATTCACAGCTACTGTAAGAGATAACATTCCCAGAATGTTACTGATTAGGTTAGGACTATTATAAGTAGTCAAATTCTCCAGCTTTCAGAGAATTCATGTGTAGTATAATCAAAAGCATGTTTTATGTAGTGATTCATCATACAACATATTATGTATAACTACAACACAGCGTATTTATTTTGGAGTGGATTCACTTATTGGCTTAACTTTATTGCTTTAGACCCAGTCAATAATTGGAGATGTAATTTCAGCACAAATTAAAGTAGTGAAAAGGAGGGTATCCTCACAGCAGCATGTGATACACAAACACAAGCTGTTAGCAGTGACACACACACACACACACACACACACACACACACACACACACACACACACACACACACACACACACACACACACACACACACACGTTGGGCCTCAGGGGAGTTAAGCAACATTCTGTCTGTCCTCACCTATTTCCCTCCTTCTCCTCCTCTCTTCTTTCCCCTCCTTCTCCTCCTCTTTACTTTCCACTCCTTCTCCTTCTCTCTTCTGGGCTGTAAGAGGAGCGTCTGCCTTTCCATCTGGGCCCAGTTTGAGAGGAAGGCTGAACTGTAGTCAACGTCACACAAGAAGTTGGTGAATTATTAAGAGCTCCAGATTTTCTGTGCAGCGCACGTCTTCCCTCCATCTGTTGGAGAGCCACTCAGAGATGGCCAAGTATACGTTTTTCTGCTGCTGGCAATCTGTTGCGAGTCATTGTTTGGTGGTTGGTGGAGATACTTATTGTCGTGATCAAGAAGTTTGACTTCCATACTGTACCTAAACTCTTAGAAAAAAACAGGTGCTATCTAGAACCTACACTCGCTACACAAGCATTTCGCTAAACTCGCAATAACATCTGCTAACCATGTGTTTGTGACCAATAAAATTTGATTTGATTTGATTTTAAAAGGGGGTTTTCGGCTGTCCCCATAGGAGAACCCTTTAAATACTTTTTTGGGGTTCCAGGTGGAACACTTTTGGGTAATATGTAGAACACTTTCCACAGAAKGTTCTACATGAAACCCAAAGGGGTTCTATTATGGGGACAGCCGAAGAACCCTTTTGGAAACCTTTTTTCTAAGAGCTATTAAATGTGACTCCATCTTATCTTGCAGAGCTTGTTACTATTTTCTAGAATAGTAACAATGTTTTCTCCATTTGAACAGACTGTTCATGTCAAGCAAGGACAACTATTGTTCATTTGACTTCTACATTAACTTATATTTTTTCATACTCAGTTTGCATGTAAAGCCATGCTCTGGCTTCTGTTACCTGAGATCCACACTGCTCTACACTTGCATGAAGGCATGAGTGGAGAGTCAGGAGAGTGAGTTTCAGTGTGTCACTTCACCAGAGTGTAAAAATAGCATCCCACTAACAGATCCATAATCATATCCCATCTCCTCTAGGGGCTATGACAACGAGGTTAACACTATAGGAGCTCACTGAAAATATATATATTTGTGTATGTCACAAATGGTACCCTATTTCCTATATAGTGCACTACTTTTGACCTGAACCCCAGTCAAAAGTAGTGCACTATAGAGGGAATAGGGTGCCATGTAGGATGCAAACCCTAGGTGCTCAGTGAGAATATCTATGTGGAACATTAGCTTCTGACACTAGAGCCTTTCATTACAACAGCCATTAGACATGTACTTGATTCCATTACCCTTTATTAACATTATATCACTACTAATYTCACAAACCACACCCTAATCTAGCTAATCATGCGCTGGCCAGCTATGTTAAGTGTCTCATGATGAGACTGTATTGCTGCATCCTTTTTGTTACAGATCTTACTTTGAGCCAGTTTGCTACAGATGGAAAATAATCTTGTAGCAGCAGGAAATGTGAATGATTATATGTATTATAATGAAAGGACATTTTTTGTAGGGGTTTATTAAGTTTTCGTTAGGGCAAATGAAGTCTGACATTTTAAAGTGGAAATTACAAGCCATAGAAGGCTTTTTAAACATCGAATACACTACATTTCCTGTGCAGGACCATTTTCAGCAACAAAAGAGTGATCAAATTAAGATCCTACATCTGTATTACTATTAATCTCACAAACCAGAACCTAATCTAGCATCAAATCAAATCAAATCAAATCAAATGGTATTTGTCACATGCGCCGAATACAACAGGTGCAGTGAAATGCTTACTTACAAGCCCTTCACCAACAATGCAGTTTTAAGAAAATACCTTAAAAAAGTATGAGATAAGAATAACAAACGAATAAAGAGCAGCAGTAAATAACAATAGCGGGGATATATACAGGGGGTACAGGTACAGAGTCAATGTGCGGGGGCACCGGTGTCAAGGTAATTGAGGTAATATGTACATGTAGGTAGAGTTATTAAAGTGAATATGCATAGATAATAGATAATAATAACAGAGTAGCAGCGTTCCAGAGGGCATGGGGGGGGGGGCAATGCAAATAATCTGGGTAGCCATTTGGTTAGCTGTTTTTATGGCTTGGAGGCAGAAGCTATTTAGGAGCCTATTGGAACTAGACTTGGCGCTCCGGTACCGCTTGCCGTGCGGTAGCAGAGAGAACAGTCTATGACTAGGGTGGCTGGAGTCTTTGACAATTTTAAGGCCTTCCTCTGACACTGCCTGGTATAGAGGTCTTGGATGGCAACCCGTCAGGATGCTCTTGATGGTGCAGCTGTAAAACCTTTTGAGGATCTGGGGTCCCATGACAAATCTTTTCAGTCTCCTGAGGGGGAGTAGGTTTTGTCGTACCCTCTTCATGACTGTCTTGGTGTTTGGTTTTCTCTGTCTGTTTGCTGTGGCAGACTTGGGCCTGGTCGGCTGTGCTGTGGCATACTCTACTGTTGTGTTTGGTTTTCTCTGTCTGCTGTGATGTGGCAGACTTCGCACTTGACATTTCCAATGATTCATGACTAGTGTGATGGCTGGCCTGAAGGCTCGCAGAACCTTTAGTGTGGGCCAGAACACAGCCAACCAGGCCGCTTGTGAGTGTGCATGCTCAGAAAGCAACATGAGCTAGACAGTGCAGTGTTTGTTTGGTTCACCACACCCTCCACCCCTTCAAGGTATTGATGAGAGCAGCTCTGAGACTGGATAGATTTGTCAAGCATTTATAATTTGAGCCCCAGACTTTAAGGTCACTGTGAGTAAGTGCTGCCCTGTCTATTTAAAATGTTAAAGTTATTTTGTTGCCCTGAGTTGCATAATTATTATGAGCCTCTTTGATTTAGTTAAATATGGTCCCTTACTCAGATATGTAGAATGTTTCAGTTTTAAATTCCAATGCAATACAAGTTGGAATAAAAGTCTACAATGCAATACCTCAATACAAGTTGGAGTACAATGTGTTGTGTGATGTGTTGTTTCTATGTCAAACAGTTTTGTTATATTTCAGTCTTCCGTGGTGTATGTAAAGTGTAATATTGGAATGCAAACTCAAAATTAAATACATTTCAACTCTATATCTGACATGATACAGGTGTCGTCTTTTTTGTAAGCCCATAACCATGTGTGTGAGGTGTATACTTTTGTTTCAAAGGAGATTTGTTTAGGACTACCAAGAAACACTCTGTGTGACCCTGATTTTGTCCGCTGCAGTAAAAGGTTAATTGTCATGTTTTTGTCATCAATCTACACAAAATACTCTGTAATGTAAAAGTATTAAAAAAAATCTATAAAAAAAAAACTCATATATACATATACTGTATATATATACATTTATATAATATCGTTCAAAAGTTTGGGGTCACTYAGAAATGTCCTTGTTTAAGAAAGAAAAGCTAATTTTTTGTCCATTAAAATAACATCAAATGAATCAGAAATACAGTGTAGACATTGTTAATGTTGTAAATACAGTGTTGAAAATGTTGTAAATACAGTGTAGACATTGTTAATGTTGTAAATTACTATTGTAGCTGGAAACTGCTGATTTTTAAAGGAATATCTACATAGGCGTACAGAAGCCCATTATCAGCARCCATCACTCCTGTGTTCCAATGGCACGTTGTGCYAGATAATCCAAGTTTATAATTTTAAAAGGCTAATTGGTCATTAGAAAACCCTTTTGCAATTATATATATATATATATACATAAATATACATGCATATATATATACAGTTGAAGTCTGAAGTTTACATACACCTTAGCCAAATACATTTAAACTCAGTTTTTCACAATTCCTGACATTTAATCCTAGCAAAAATTACGATCACCCCTTTATTTTAAGAATGTGAAATATCAGAATAATAGTAGAGAGAATGATTTATTTCAGCTTTTATTTCTTTCATCAAATTCCCAGTGGATCAGAAGTTTACATAGACTCAATTACTATTTGGTAGAATTGCCTTAAAATTGTTTAGGTAACTTAGATCAAACGTTTTGAGTAGCCTTACACAAGCTTCCCACAATAAGTTGGGTGATTTTTGGACCATTCCTCCTGACAGAGCTGGTGTAACTGAGTCAGGTTTGTAGGCCTCCTTGCTAACACACACTTTTTCAGTTCTGCCCACAAATGTACTATAGGATTGAGGTCAGGGCTTTGTGATGGCCACTCCAATATCTTGACTTTGTTGTCCTTAAGCCATTTTGCCACAACTTTGGAAGTATGCTTGGGGTCATTGTCCATTTGGAAGACCCATTTGCAACCAGGCTTTAACTTCCTTACTGATGTCTTGAGATGTTGCTTCAATATATCCACATAATTTTTCCCCCTCATGATGCCATCTATTTTGTGAAGTGCACCAGGCCCGCCTGCAGCAAAGCACCCCCACTACATGATGCTGCCACCCCTGTGCTTCACGGTTGGGATGGTGTTCTTTGGCTTGCAAGCCGACCCCCTTTTTCCTCTAAACCTAACGATGGTCATTATGGCCAAACAGTTCTATTTTTGTTTCATCAGACCAGAGGACATTTCTCCAAAAAGTACGATCTTTGTCCCCATATGCAGTTGCAAACCGTAGTCTGGCTTTTTTATGGCGGTTTTGGAGCAGTGGCTTCTCTCCTTGCAGAGCGGCCTTTCAGGTTATGTCGATAGGACTCGTTTAACTGTGGATATAGATACTTTTGTACCTGTTTCCTCCAGCATCTTCACAAGGTCCTTTGCTGTTGTTCTGGGATTGATTTGCACTTTTGCACCAAAGTACGTTCATCTCTGGGAGACAGAACGCGTCTCCTTCCTGAGCGGTATGACGGCTGCGTGGTCCATGGTGTTTATACTTTCGTACTATTGTTGTTACAGATGAACATGGTACCTTCAGGCGTTTGGAAATTGCTCCAAGGATGAACCAGACTTGTGGAGGTCTCCATTTTCTTTCTAAGGTCTTGGCTGATTTCTTTTGATTTTCCCATGATGTCAAGCAAAGAGGCACTGAGTTTGAAGGTAGGCCTTGAAATACATCCACAGGTACACCTCCAATTGACTCAAATTATGTCAATAGCCTATCAGAAGCTTCTAAACGCATGCCATAATTTTCTGGAATTTTCCAAGCTTTTAAAGGCAAAGTCAACTTAGTGTATGTAAACTTCTGACCCACTGGATGGTGATACAGTGAATTATAAGTGAAATAATCTGTCTGTAAACAATTTTGGGAAAAACTACTTGTGTCATGCACAAAGTAGATGTCTCACATCGACTTACCAAAACTATAGTTTGTTAACAAGAAATTTGTGGAGTGGTTGAAAAACAAGTTTTAAAGACTCCAACCTAAGTGTATGTAAACTTCTGATTCCAAACTGTATATAGAGTCAGACAAAAGTTTGGACACACCTACACATTCAAGGGTTTTTCTTTATTTTCATTATTTTCTACATGGTAGAATAATGGTGAAGTCATCAAAACTATGAAATAACACATATGGATTCGTGTAGTAACCAAAAAAGTGTTAAACAAATAAAAATAGATTTTAGATTTTATATTCTTCAAAGTAGCCACCCTTTGTATTGATGACAGCTTTGCACACTGGCATTCTCTCAACCAGCTTCACCTGGAATGCTTTTCCAAAAGTCGTGAAGAAGTTCCCACATATGCTGAGCACTTGTTGGCTGCTTTTCCTTTACTCTGCGGTCCAACTCATCCCAAACCATCTCAATCGGGCTATTGTAGAGGACAGGTCATCTGATGAACCACTCCATCACTCTCCTTCTAGGTCAAATAGCACTTACACAGCCTGGAGGTGTGTTGGGTCATTGTCCTGTTGAAAAACAAATCCCGCTAAGYGCAAGTCAGATGGGATGGCGTATCGCTGCAGAATGCTGTGGTAGCCATGCTGGTTAAGTGTGGCTTGAATTCTAAGTAAATCACTGACAGTGTCACCAGCAAAGCACCCCCACACTATCACACCTCCTCCTCCATGCTTCACGTTGGGAACCACACATGCAGAGATCATCAGTTCAACTACTCTGCGTCTCACAAAGACACGGCGGTTGGAACCAAAAATCGCAAATTTGGACTCATCAGACAAAAGGACAGATTTCCACCGGTCTAATGTTCATTGCTCGTGTTTCTTGGCCCAAACAAGTCTCTGCTTCTTATTGGTGTCCTTTAGTAGTGGCTTCTTTACAGTAATTCGACCATGAAGGCCCGATTCACGCAGTCTCCTCTGAACAGTTGATTTTGAGATGTGTCTGTTTCTTGAACTCCATAACGCATTTATTTGGGCTGCAATCTGAAGTGCATTTAACTCTAATGAACTTATCCTCTGCAGCAGAGTTAACTCTCGGTTTTCCTTTCCTGTGGCGGTCCTCATGAGAGCCAGTTTCATCACAGAGCTTGATGGTTTTTGTGACTGCACTTGAAGAAACGTTCAAAGTTCTTGAAATGTTCCGTATTGACTGACCTTCATGTCTTAAAGTAATGATGGACTGTCGTTTCTCTTTGCTTATTTGAGCTGTTCTTGCCATAATATGKACTTGGTCTTTTACCAGAAATGGCTATCTTCTGTATACCACCCCTAGCTTGTCACAACACAACTGATTGGCTCAAATGCATAAAAAGGAAAGAAATTCCACAATTAACAAGGCACTGCTGTTAATTGAAATGCATTCCAGGTGACTACCTCATGAAGCTGGTTGAGAGAATGCCAAGAATGTGCAAAGCTGTCATCAAGGCAAAGGGTGGCTACTATAAAGAATCTCAAATATAAAATATATTTAACACCTTTTTGGTTACTACATGAATTCATATGTGTTATTTCATAGTTTTGATGTCTTCAATATTATTCTACAATGTAGAAAATTGTACAACTAAAGAAACTTTTCAAACTTTTGACTGGACACTGTATTTACATGTTCAACACCCTGAGTCAATACATTATAGAAACACAGCCGTGAGTCTTTCTGGGCAAGTCTCTTAGAGCTTTCCATACCTGTATTGTACAATATTTGCACATTATTCTTGTTAAAACTATTCAAGGTCTGACAAGTTTGTTGTTGATCATTTCTAGACAGCCATTTTCAGGTCTTGCCATAGATTTTCGAGCTGATTTTAGTCAAAACTGTAACTTGGTCACTCAGGAACATTCAATGTCGTCTTGGTAAGCAACTCCAGTGTATATTTGGCATTGTGTTTTAAGTTATTGTCCTGCTGAAAGGTGAATTCATCTCCCAGTGTGTGGTGGAAAGCAGACTGAACCAGGTTTTCCTCTAGGATTTTGCCTGTGCTTAGCTCTATTACATGTATTTTTATCYCCCAAAAACKCMCTAGTTCTTGCCGGTAACAAGCATACTCATAACATAATGCAGCCACMACAATGCTTGAAAATATGGAGAGTTGTACTCAGTGATGTGTTGTGTTGGATTTGCCTCAAACATAACCTTTTGTACTGAGRRCAAAAAGTTAATTGCTTTGCCACATTTTTTACAGTGTTACTTTAGTGCCTTGATACAGGATGCATGTTTTGGAAWTTTTTTATTCTGTACAGGCTTCCTTATTTTACCTCTTTCAATCAGGTTAGTATTGTGTAGTAACTACAATGTTGATGATCCATCCTCAGTTTTCTCCTATCACAGCTATTAGACTCCGTAACTGTTTTAAAGTTACCATTGGTCTCATGGTGAAATCTCTGAGCAGATTCCTTCCTCTCCGGAAAGTGAGTTAGGAAGGACTCCTGTAACTTTGCAGTGACTGTGTGTATTGATTCACTATCCAAAGTGTAATTAWTAACTTCACCATGCTCAAGGGGACATTTAATGTCTGCTTTTTTATTTTTAACCATCTACCAATAGGTGCCCTTCTTTGCTAGGCATTGGAAAACCTCCCTGTTTTTTTGTGGTTGAATCTGTGTTTGATATTCACTGCTCGACTGAGGGACCTTACAGATAATTGTATGTGTGGGGTAGTCATTCAAAAATCATGATAAACACTATTATTGCGCACGGAGTCCATGCAACTTACTATGTGACTTGTTAAGCACATTTTTACTCCTGAGCTTATTTAGGCTTGCCATAACAAAGTGGTTGAATACTTATTGACTCAAGACATTTCAGCTTTTCATTTTTTATTAATTTGTAAAAATGTATAAAAACATAATTCCACTTTGACATTATGGGGTATTGTGTGTAGGCCAGTGACACAAAATCTAAATGTAGTCCATTTTAAATTCAGGCTGCAACACAACAAAATGTGGAAAAAGTCAAGGGGTGTGAACTACTTCTGAAGGCACTGTAAGCCAAACATCTGTAMAGATTTCCTATCTTTTCATTCAAAATCTTTCTCTCAAGCTGACAGTTCTGGTTAGGACCGCACATACACGGGCCCATGGAGATGTATAGAGGGCATAGTTACCACTAGATGGTGAAGCCCTCTATGTGGGCTTTACTATCACAGAAGCGAGCAATGGCAAAGATCAGAGGAATGCCCTCTATGCATGTATATGGAGAGCAGCTGACAATACATTTCTCCGAACAGTGTTTCTCCACTCACTCGAGAGCTAAATAAGGAAACAAGTCAAGATATGATCATGGAAACATGCGCCTGGTAGAGACAAGATTCTGAAAGTAACGCATGCTGTCACACCCTGATCTGTTTCACCTGTCTTTGTGCTTGTCTACACCCAACTCCAGGTGTCGCCCATCTTCCCATTATCCCTTGTGTATTTATACCTGTGTTTGCAGTTTGTCTGTTGCCAGTTCGTCTTGTCTTGTCAGGTCAGGTCTTACCAGCGTGCTTTCCCGTCTTCCTTTTTCTAAAGTTATGTTTCCTAGTTTTCCCAGTTCTGACTATTCTGCCTGCCCTGACCCAGGGCCCGCCTGCTGTCCTGTACCTGCCTGACTCAGACCTGATCACAAACTCCTGCCTGTCCTCGACCTGCCCTTTGCCTGCCCGGTGTTTACAATAAATCATCTGAGAACTGTACTATCTGCCTCCTGTGTCTTTATCTGGGTCATATCCTGAGTTGTGATAGCATGCTTTGTTTGACAAAGTAACTGTAATAATATTACCCAACTTGAAAAAGTAGCTTGTTACTTTACTCGGTTACTCATAAAAGTAATTTGATTAGGTAACGCAACACTGATCCCTGATATCCAAAGGGGGCAGATTAACACAAATCATATCCTGTACTTCCATTATAGAACGTGGTGACGAGTTTTCCAACTTTTCTCACTCTGAATGCATTGTTTACATGCAACCTATTTTTACCCCTTAATGATAGAAGTTCCTTTAGCCATACCTGCAATGTTAACTTACAGGTAATTGAAGCAGTGATAGCGGCAGGAATTCACCTTTGCATTCTGTTTTCCCTTTATGCCATAATGCTAAACATTTTGCTTCTAAGACAGCTTTAGAAGAAGAAGAGAAAACCTTCCTGTAGTTACAGCTGGTACAGTATGTAAGGCTTTGTGTCTTCCTTCTCCAGATTGTGTTCAGGGGGAAGTATTTTTTTTTGTGTGAATCTGAGGGAATCGAAGCTGTGTTTGTGCTTAGAGTCATAGGTGAGTGGGTACAGTATGCCGGTTGCCTGCTGGCTCTCAAAGGGATATACATGGTTGTGGCTTGATGGTATACAGCTATGKACGGAAGTGACACATAAATTAGAAAAATCGCAATTTTCGGGTCATTTTCGAGAGAATTCAAGCATTTTAACTGACTCTAAACCTAACCATTGTCCTAACATTAAATCAAATCAAATCAAATTGTATTTGTCACGTGCGCCGAATACAACACCTTACAGTGAAATGCTTACTTACAGGCTCTAACCAACAGTGCAAAAAAGGTGTATGGTGAATAATAGGTAAGTAAAGAAATAAAACAACCGTAAAAAGACAGGCTATATACAGTAGCGAGGCTACATACATACATACACAATGCAAATAGTCCGGGTAGCCATTTGATTACCTGTTCAGGAGTCTTATGGCTTGGGGGTAAAAACTGTTGAGAAGCCTTTTTGTCCTAGACTTGGCACTCCGGTACCGCTTGCCATGAGGTAGTAGAGAGAACAGTCTATGTCTGGGGTGGCTGGGGTCTTTGACAATTTTTAGGGCCTTCCTCTGGCACCGCCTGGTGTAGAGGCTCCTGGATGGCAGGCAGCTTAGCCCCAGTGATGTACTGGGCCGTATACACTACCCTCTGTAGAGGCCTTGCGGTCAGAGGCCGCGCAATTGCCATACCAGGCAGTGATGCAACCAGTCAGGATGCTCTCCATGTTGCAGCTGAGAACCTTTTGAGGATCTCAGGAACCCATCCAAAACTTTTTAGTTTCCTGAGGGGGAATAGGTTTCACCCTCTTCGTCTTGGTGTGTTTGGACCATCTAGTTTTGTTTGTTGATGTGGACCACAAGGAACTTTAAGCGCTCCAACCTGCTCCACTGCAGCCCTGTCGATGAGAATGGGGGCATGGGTCCTCCTTTTCCTGTAGTCCACAATCATCTCCTTAGTCTTGGTTACGTTGAGCGATAGGTTGTTATCTGGCACCACCCGGCCAGGTCTCTGACCTCCTCCCTATAGGCTGTCTCATCTGTTGTCGGTGATCAGGCCTACCACGTTGTGTCGTCTGCAAACTTAATGATGGTGTTGGAGTCATGCCTGGCCATGCAATCATGGGTGAACAGGGAGTACAGGAGGGACTGAGCACGCACCCCTGTGGAGCTCCAGTGTTGAGGATCAACGTGGCAGATGTGTTGCTACCTACTCTCACCACCTGGGGGCGGTCCGTCAGAAAGTCCAGGATCAGTTGCAGAGGGAGTGTTTAGTCCCAGGATCCTTAGCTTAGTGATAAGCTTTTAGGGTAGTATGGTGTTGAACGCTGAGCTGTAGTCAATGAATAGCATTCTCACATAAGTGTTCTATTTGTCCAGGTGGGAAAGGGCAGTGTGGAGTGCAATAGAGATTGCATCATCTGTGGATTTGTTTGAGCGGTATGTAAATTGGAGTGGGTCTAGGGTTTCTGGGATAATGGTGTTGATGTGAGCCATTACCAACCTTTCAAAGCACTTCATGGCTACGGACGTGAGTGCTACAGGTCTGTAGTCATTTAGGCAGGTTGCCTTAGTGTTCTGGGCACAGGGACTATGGTGGTCTACTTGAAACATGTTGGTATTACAGACTCAATCAGGGACATGTTGAAAATGTCAGTGAAGACACCTGCCAGATGGTCAGCACATGCCCGGAGCACACGTCCTGGTAATCCGTCTGGCCCCGCAGCTTTGTGTATGTTGACCTGTTTAAAGATCTTACTCACGTCGGCTACGGAGAGCGTGATCACACAATTGTCCGGAACAGCTGATGCTCTCATGCATGCCTCAGTGTTGCTTACCTCGAAGCGAGCATAGAAGTGATTTAGCTCGTCTGGTAGGCTCGTGTCACTGGGCAGCTCACGGCTGTGCTTCCCTTTGGAGTCTGTAATAGTTTGCAAGCMCTGCCACATAAGACGAGCKTCGGAGACGGTGTAGTATGATTCAATCTTAGCCCTGTATTGACGCTTTGCCTGTTTGATGGTTCGTCGCAGGGCATAGCAGGATTTCTTGTAAGCTTCTGGGTTAGAGTCCCGCAAATTGACAGCAGCAGCTCTACCCTTTAGCTCAGTGCGAATGTTGCCTGTAATCCATGGCTTCTGGTTGGGGTATGTACGTAAAGTCACTGTGGGGACGTCGYCCTCGATGCACTTATTGATAAAGCCAGTGACTGATGTGGTGTACTCCTCAATGCCATCGGAAGAATCCCGGAACATGTTCCAGTCTGTGCTAGCAAAACCGTCCTGTAGTTTAGCATCTGCTTCATCTGACCACTTTTTTATAGACTGAGTCACTGGTGCTTCCTGCTTTAATTTTTGCTTGTAAACAGGAGTCAGGAGAATGGAGTTGTGGTCGGATTTATCAAATGGAGGGCGAGGGAGAACTTTATACGCATCTCTGTGTGTGG
The DNA here is from genome assembly GCF_002910315.2 of Salvelinus sp. IW2-2015. Taxonomy (NCBI): domain Eukaryota; kingdom Metazoa; phylum Chordata; class Actinopteri; order Salmoniformes; family Salmonidae; genus Salvelinus; species Salvelinus sp. IW2-2015. Next base: position 29,965,293 of record NC_036856.1, read on the forward strand.
AGTACAGGCGATCTATAATTTTTTTYCCCTCTGGTTGCACATTTAACATGTTGATAGAAATTTGGTAGAACTGATTTAAGTTTTCCTGCTTTAAAGTCTCCGGCCACAAGGAGCGCCGCCTCAGGGTAAGTKATTTCCTGTTTGCTTATTTCCTTATAGTGCCAGCATCTGTCTGTGGTGGTAAATAAACAGCCACGAAAAGTATGGCTGAAAACTCTCTAGGCAAGTAGTGTGGCCTGCAATTTATCACAATATATTCTACTTCAGGAGAGCAAAATCTAGAGAGTTCCTTAGATTTCGTGCACCAGCTGTTGTTTAACCTAATTATCCTAACCTGTTACGTTAAATATCCTAACCTGCTGCCTAAGTTCTCCTTACCTGCTATAAAAAGTAAATTCTGTTCATAGCTGTATACCATCTAGTCCTCACCGATATACAGGCGGTCAGGGTTTCTGACTACGTCTCATGGTTGTCTGATGGTCTGACTGTACCAGCTGCTTATTTGGGACACTTACATGAGGTATATGCTTTTCTTTTCTGCATTCGTAAAACAATACTCTGCTCCAGCTATTACCAGGAGCCTGTCCTCCTCAATTAAGATGCCACCAAAGTCCTGTGCTAACCTTCTATGACATTTAATGTATGAACTGTCAGTGTTAATTTGACAGGGACTTGGCCAAAGGGACAAAATGTTATAGAATGTGGGTGCTATACTGATCACATTTTTCCAAACTATAGGCTGCTGTTTTCCTCTATCTTGGTACAGTTACATGGTAGGTGAACAGAGAAGATTTCAGAAAACCACTTGAGTGTCTCAATATGGACCCTTTCTCCGTGGCTTGTGTTGGGCAGGCCAACTTCCAGTCTACCCATATGTTATTTACAGATAATTGTATGAGTAGGGTACAGAGATGAGGTAGTCATTCAAAAATCACACTATTACTGCACACAAAGCGCATCTTATTATGTGACTTGTTAAGCACATTTTTACTTCTTAACTTATTTAGGCTTGCCATAACAAAGGGGTTGAATACTTATTGATTCAAGACATTATAGCTTTTAATTTTTAATTAATTTGTACAAATGTCTAAAAACATAATTCCACTTTGACATTATGGGGTATTGTGTATGTAATTTTTTTTTAAATTGAATACATTTTAAAATTCAGGCTGTAACACAACAAAATGCGTAGGCCAGTGACGAAAAAAATCKAAATTTAATCAATTTTAAATCCAGGCTGTAACAAAACAAAATGTGGAAAAAGTCAAGGGGTGTGAATACTCTCTGAAGGTACATTATGTTTTACCATATATGTATTCAACAATAAACAGCCTTTGGTTCAGGTCTAAGGACTGGATTCAATTTGTGTCGCTGAAGTATCGTGGAGATCTGTGTTAAAATATAAAGGTAATTTACGGTTGAGCCGACACGTGCATTGTTTACCGTGAATGCAGTCTCTATAAAACTAATCTTCAGGTCTACGGATTGAAAAGCGCCCTATGAAGGAGACAAGATATACCTCCACTGTGGCCTGAAAATCAAGGAGCCACTGGGGGAGGGAGAAATGGAGAAACACAGACAATAGAAACAGTGAGCACATCGATCCAGCAGTGCTGTGCACCAACTTTACTGTAGCTAATAACTTATCTAAGGGGGGCAATCAAGTTGTATGTGCTCGTAACTATTTCACCCCCTCTAAATGTTAACAACTGAACACTCACACTGTATGGCCTGTCTCTTTGTTGCTGTGCTTTAGTGGTGGGGAAAGCCCATCTCCATGGATTTGCAGTGTAATAACAATCCAAGCCTCCGGCAGATCTCGTAAACCGAGTCTCTCTCTGTGTCCCAAAAGGAACTCTATTCCCTATATAGGTCACTAATTTTGACCAGACCATGTGCACCTCAAATCAAATCAAATCAAATGTTATTTGTCACATACACATGGTTAGCAGATGTTAATGCGAGTGTAGCAAAATGCGTGTGCTTCTAGTTCCGACCATGCAGTAATAACCAACAAGTAATCTAACCTAACAATTCCACAACAACTGCCTTATACTCACAAGTGTAAAGGAATGAATAAGAATATGTACATAAAAATATATGAATGAGTGATGGCCGAACGACATAGGCAAGATGCAGTAGATGGTATAGAGTACAGTATATACATATGAGATGAGTAATGTAGGGTATGAAAACATATGAAGCTGCATTGTTTAAAGTGGCTAGTGATACATTACATCAACATGGCAAGATGCAGTAGATGGTATAGAGTACAGTATATACATATGAGATGAGTAATGTAGGGTATGAAAACATTATATAAAGTGGCTAGTGATACATTTAATTACATCAAGATGGCAAGATGGCAGTAGATGGTGTAGAGTACAGTATATACATATGAGATGAGTAATGTTGGTATGTAAACATTATATAAAGTGGCATTGGTTAAAGTGGCTAGTGATACATTTATTACATACATTTTTCATTATTAAAGTGGCTAGAGTTGAGTCAGTATGTTAGCAGCAGCCACTCAATGTTAGTGATGGCTGTTAAACAGTCTGATGGCTTGAGATAAGCTGTTTTTCAGTCTCTCGGTCCCTGCTGTGATGCCACCTGTACCTCGCCTTCTGGATGATAGCGGGTGAACATGCAGTGGCTCGGGTGGTTGTTGTCCTTGTGATCTTTTTTGGCCTTCCTGTGACATCGGGTGTGGTAGGTGTTCTGGAGGGTAGGTAGATTGCCCCGGTGATGCGTTGTGCAGACCTCACTCACTCTGGAGAGCCTTACGGTTATGGGCGGAGCAGCTGCCGTACCAGGCGGTGATACAGCCCGACAGGATGCTCTCGATTGTGCATCTGTAAAATTTGTGAGTGTTTTTGGTGACAAGCCGAGTTTCTTCAGCCTCCTGAGGTCGAAGAGGTGCTGCTGCGCCTTCTTCACCACGCTGTCTGTGTGGGTGGACCATTTCAGTTTGTCCGTGATGTGTACACCAAGGAACTTAAAACTTTCCACCCTCTCCACTACTGTCCCGTCGATGTGGATAGGGGGCTGCTCCCTCTGCTGTTTCCTGAAGTCCACGATCATCTCCTTTATTTAGTTGACATTGAGTGTGAGTTTATTTTCCTGACACCACACTCCGAGGGCCCTCACCTCCTCCCTGTAGGCCGTCTCGTCGTTATTGGTAATCAAGCCTACCACTGTAGTGTCGTCTGCAAACTTGATGATTGAGTTGGAGGCGTGCATGGCCACGCAGTCGTGGGTGAACAGGGAGTACAGGAGAGTGCTGAGAACGCACCCTTGTGGGGACCCAGTGTTGAGGATCAGCGGGGTGGAGRTGTTGTTACCTACCCTCACCACCTGGGGGCGGCCCGTCAGGGCCCTGGTCAAAAGTAGTGCACTAAATAGGGAATAGGGTGCCATTTGGGCACAGCATCTGTTGTGGAGCTTATGTGATGTCATCATCATCCAACCCCTGCTCAAAAGCTGAATATCAGTGAGTGAAATACCCATCATTTCCATTCATTGTCTATAACGAGGCACCTATCCTTTTTACGGCGTGAACGTGCCAGAGTTAAGAACTCCATCATTACAGGGGTTGACAAACAGGCCCCGGGGGCTTTGTAAAAGATCACATCACAGCTCTAAACTGAACCAGGGCTTGCCAGCTACTGCTGTCCTGCAGGGTGGTGGCATCATGTTTTCACCCAGTGACACAGGGTCTGTATCACAAATGGCACTCTATTCCTCATATAGTGCACTACTTTTGACCAGAGCCCTATGAGCCTTCGTAGCACTACATATGAAATAGGGTGTCATTTGGGACGCAACAAGGGCCTGTTAAGTTGTATTTTATTTAGGTAGGGAGGTGTGGCCTGTAATTAAGGGGTTAACATAAACACAAAGGCCAGTTTGGAGAGGAGGACAGGGGGACATGTGAATGGGCTTATCTGTTTATGTGAGTGAGTTGAGTGTGTGTGTGTGTGTGTGTGTTGTGTGTGTTGTGTGTGTGTGTGTGTGTGTGTGTGTGTGTGTGTGTGTGTGTTGTGTGTGTTGTGTGTTGTGTGTGTGTGTGTGTTGTGGTGTGTGTGTGTGTGTGTGTGTGTGTGTGTGGGTGTTAATGGGTTTATGAGAGACAGCAAGGTGAGCTAATCA
>NC_036856.1:29969469-29988052 GCF_002910315.2 Salvelinus sp. IW2-2015
CTGGTAGTTTTAGCATCTGCTTCATCTGACCACTTTTTTAGACTGAGTCACTGGTGCTTCCTGCTTTAATTTTTGCTTGTAAACAGGAGTCAGGAGAATGGAGTTGTGGTCGGATTTATCAAATGGAGGGCGAGGGAGAACTTTATACGCATCTCTGTGTGTGGAGTACAGGCGATCTATAATTTTTTTTCCCTCTGGTTGCACATTTAACATGTTGATAGAAATTTGGTAGAACTGATTTAAGTTTTCCTGCTTTAAAGTCTCCGGCCACAAGGAGCGCCGCCTCAGGGAAGTGATTTCCTGTTTGCTTATTTCTTATAGTGCCAGATCTGTCTGTGGTGGTAAATAAACAGCCACGAAAAGTATGGTGAAAACTCTCTAGGCAAGTAGTGTGGCCTGCAATTTATCACAATATATTCTACTTCAGGAGAGCAAAATCTAGAGAGTTCTTAGATTTCGTGCACCAGCTGTTGTTTACCTAATTATCCTAACCTGTTACGTTAAAATCCTAACCTGCTGCCTAAGTTTCTCTTACCTGCTATAAAAAGTAAATTCTGTTCATAGCTGTTACATCTAGTCCTCACCGATATACAGGCGGTCAGGGTTTCTGACTACGTCTAATGGTTGTCTGATGGCTGACTGTACCAGCTGCTTATTTGGGACACTTACATGAGGTATATGCTTTTCTTTTCTGCATTCGTAAAACAATACTCTGCTCCAGCTATTACCAGGAGCCTGTCCTCCTCAATTAAGATGCCACAAAGTCCTGTGCTAACCTTCTATGACATTTAATGTATGAACTGTCAGTGTTAATTTGACAGGGACTTGGCCAAAGGGACAAAATGTTTATAGAATGTGGTGCTATACTGATCACATTTTTCCAAACTATAGGCTGCTGTTTTCCTCTATCTTGTACAGTTACATGGTAGGTGAACAGAGAAGATTTCAGAAAACCACTTGAGTGTCTCAATATGGACCCTTTTCCGTGGCTTGTGTTGGGCAGGCCAACTTCCAGTCTACCCATATGTTATTTACAGATAATTGTATGAGTAGGGTACAGAGATGAGGTAGTCATTCAAAAATCACACTATTCTGCAACAAAGCGCATCTTATTATGTGACTTGTTAAAGCAATTTTTACTTCTTAACTTATTTAGGCTTGCCATAAGGGGTTGAATACTTATTGATTCAAGACATTATAGCTTTTAATTTTTAATTATTTTTGTACAAATGTCTAAAAACATAATTCCACTTTGACATTATGGGGTATTGTGTATGTAATTTTTTTTTAAATTGAATACATTTTTAAAATTCAGGCTGTAACACAACAAAATGCGTAGGCCAGTGACGAAAAAAATCTAAATTTAATCAATTTTAAATCCAGGCTGTAAACAAAACAAAATGTGGAAAAAGTCAAGGGTGTGAATACTCCTGAAGGTACATTATGTTTTACCATATATGTATTCACAATAAACAGCCTTTGGTTCAGGTCTAAGGACTGGATTCAATTTGTGTCGCTGAAGTATCGTGGAGATCTGTGTTAAAATATAAAGGTAATTTACGGTTGAGCCGACACGTGCATTGTTTACCGTGAATGCAGTCTCTATAAAACTAATCTTCAGGTTCGGATTGAAAAGCGCCTATGAAGGAGACAAGATATACTCCACTGTGGCCTGAAAATCAAGGAGCCACTGGGGGAGGGAGAAATGGAGAAACACAGACAAGAAACAGTGAGCAATCGATCCAGCAGTGCTGTGACCAACTTTACTGTAGCTAATAACTTATCTAAGGGGGCAATCAAGTTGTATGTGCTCGTAACTATTTCACCCCCTCTAAATGTTAACAACTGAACACTCACACTGTAGGCCTGTCTCTTTTGTTGCTGTGCTTTAGTGGTGGGGAAAGCCCATCTCATGGATTTGCAGTGTAAAATAACATCCAAGCCTCCGGCAGATCTCGTAAACCGAGTCTCTCTCTGTGTCCCAAAAGGAACTCTATTCCCTATATAGGTCACTATTTTGACCAGACCATGTGCACCTCAATCAAATCAAATCAAATTTATTTGTCACATACACATGGTTAGCAGATGTTAATGCGAGTGTAGCAAATGCGTGTGCTTCTAGTTCCGACCATGCCGTAATAACCACAAGTAATCTAACCTAACAATTCACAACAACTGCCTTATACTCACAAGTGTAAAGGAATGAATAAGAATATGTACATAAAATATATGAATGAGTGATGCCGAACGACATAGGCAAGATGCAGTAGATGTATAGAGTACAGTATATACATATGAGATGAGTAATGTAGGGTATGAAAACATATGAAGCTGCATTGTTTAAAGTGGCTAGTGATACATTACATCAACTGGCAAGATGCAGTAGATGGTATAGAGTACAGTATATACATATAAGATGAGTAATGTAGGGTATGAAAACATTATTAAAGTGGCTAGTGATACATTTAATTACATCAAGATGGCAAGATGCAGTAGATGGTGTAGAGTACAGTATATACATATGAGATGAGTAATGTTGGTATGTAAACATTATATAAAGTGGCATTGTTTAAAGTGGCTAGTGATACATTTATTACATACATTTTCCATTATTAAAGTGGCTAGATTGAGTCAGTATGTTAGCAGCAGCCATCAATGTTAGTGATGGCTGTTAAACAGTCTGATGGCCTTGAGATAGAAGCTGTTTTTCAGTCTCTCGGTCCCTGCTGTGATGCACCTGTACCTCGCCTTCTGGATGATAGCGGGGTGAACATGCAGTGGCTCGGGTGGTTGTTGTCCTTGATGATCTTTTTGGCCTCCTGTGACATCGGGTGGTGTAGGTGTTCTGGAGGGTAGGTAGATTGCCCCCGGTGATGCGTTGTGCAGACCTCACTACCCTCTGGAGAGCCTTACGGTTATGGGCGGAGCAGCTGCCGTACCAGGCGGTGATACAGCCCGACAGGATGCTCTCGATTGTGCATCTGTAAAAGTTTGTGAGTGTTTTGGTGCACAAGCCGAGTTTCTTCAGCCTCCTGAGGTCGAAGAGGTGCTGCTGCGCCTTCTTCACCACGCTGTCTGTGTGGGTGGACCATTTCAGTTTGTCCGTGATGTGTACACCAAGGAACTTAAAACTTTCCACCCTCTCCACTACTGTCCCGTCGATGTGGATAGGGGGCTGCTCCCTCTGCTGTTTCCTGAAGTCCAGATCATCTCCTTTATTTAGTTGACATTGAGTGTGAGTTTATTTTCTACACCACACTCCGAGGGCCCTCACCTCCTCCCTGTAGGCCGTCTCGTCGTTATTGGTAATCAAGCCTACCACTGTAGTGTCGTCTGCAAACTTGATGATTGAGTTGGAGGCGTGCATGGCCAGCCAGTCGTGGGTGAACAGGGAGTACAGGAGAGTGCTGAGAACGCACCCTTGTGGGGACCCAGTGTTGAGGATCAGGGGGTGGAGTGTTGTTACCTACCCTCACCACCTGGGGGCGGCCCGTCAGGGCCCTGGTCAAAAGTAGTGCACTAAATAGGGAATAGGGTGCATTGGGCACAGCATCGTTGTGGAGCTTATGTGATGTCATCATCATCCAACCCTGCTCAAAAGCTGAATATCAGTGAGTGAAATACCCATCATTTCCATTCATTGTTCATAACGAGGCACCTATCCTTTTTACGGCGTGAACGTGCAGAGTTAAGAACTCCATCATTACAGGGGTTGACAAACAGGCCCGGGGTTTGTAAAAGATCACATCACAGCTCTAAACTGAACCAGGGCTTGCCAGCTACTGCTGTCCTGCAGGGTGGTGGCATCATGTTTTACCCCGTGACACAGGGTCTGTATCACAAATGGCACTTCTCTCATATAGTGCACTACTTTTGACCAGAGCCCTATGAGCCTTCGTAGCACTACATATGAAATAGGGGTGTCATTTGGGACGCACCAAGGGCCTGTTAAGTTGTATTTTATTTAGGTAGGGAGGTGTGGCCTGTAATTAAGGGTTAACATAAACACAAAGGAGTTTGGAGAGGAGGACAGGGGGACATGTGAATGGGCTTATCTGTTTATGTGAGTGAGTGAGTGATGTTGTGGTGTGTGTTGTGTGTGTGTGGTGTGTGTGTGTGTGTGTGTGTGTGTGTGGTGTGTGTGTTGTGTGTGTGTGGTGTGTGTGTGTGTGTGTGTGTGTGTGTTAATGGGTTTATGAGAGACAGCAAGGTGAGCTAATCACCACGTAGCTGTTAACTACCACCGGCTCGTTCCAGGTTTAACTAAACTGAGGCGTGACACATAGCTGCTTTTTATGGGCCGAGAGGTGTGTGTGTGTGTGTCAATGTCAGTAGGTGTGTGTGTGTGGTGTGTGTGTGTGTGTGTGTGTGGTGTGTGTGTGTGTGTGTGTGTGTGTGTGTGTGTGTGTGTGGTGTGTGTGTGTGTGTGTGTTGTGTGTGTTGTGGTGTGGTGTGTGTGGTGTGGGTTTGCGTGCTGCGTGCGTGCGTGCGTGCGTTGCGTGTGTGGTGTGGTGTGTGTGTGTGTGTGTGTGCTCTTGTGTGTGCGTGTATGGGGTCCAATGCGGGCAGGGAGAGAGGGGTGTGTGTGTGAGGGGGCCTGCAGAATGACGCTAAACAGCCCATAATAATGACGGCAATTACGGCAATGGGCTTAAACAAACGGGAGCCCTGTGAAATCTCATCATACTCTGATCAGATTGGCCCTAATGAGATAAAGATGACAATTAATCCACCGTTAATTGCTGTGGCTCGTTTTCAGAAACCACTCAAATATTATGCAGCACATGCAAATGAATGACTAGGGCCTGCTGCTGTGTAGTTAACAGAATACTTCAGGGCTTTGGTTTGTTAACTACAATGTGAGGTGTTGGAGTCGTTTTAATGGAGAGGACAGTGATGATGGTGGTATGATGATGCTGCCATCAATATTAGTTGTACTGTACCATCATCTGTGTCAGTATCTCTAACACTGATATAACATTCCCCCTATAAGACATCAGATCTGAGTGAGTGCTTCCTAGAGTCCCAGAGAGCCTGATGTTTGCGTTAATATAATGGAGACCCCTTTGATTGGCACTGAGTTAGGTACATCTGTTTTTAGTCTTTCTTGTACCTTACTTGCGGAATAATCTCCAATATTTTCTAAAATCCGATGATTTAATGCGTCTAGGGCAATTCAGATGTCTATTGAGGACATTTTTACTGAATAATGTGTTAGTTTTCTATGATTTTTTGGTAACTTTGTTTTGCTTTTCGTATGTATTGATTTTTTTTTGTAATTACAGTGCTCATCTGTAAAATAAACACTGATCTCTGCATGACTCCCTGTCAAAATAAAGGTTAAATAAAATACATGTTATGTGACTGATGCTGCCTGTATAATGATTCAGGATGCTATCACCACTACCTTGCTAACCACTCCCACTGCAGTCTCAGCCACACACTCTGCACTAAGCATGAACTCCGAAGTGCTGATATGACTCTGGTTATGACACCATTACATCTATTACTACAGATTGGATACAGATTTATCCCACACAGGTCCACAATCACCAAAAGTCATAAATAAAATACATTAGCTCCTATTAGAGAAGTCCAATACTGTAACACTCTCATCAGGCTGGGATACTCAGATTCCACCCCTCCATCCCTCTATCCCTCCATCCCTCCATCCCTCCATCCCTCCACCCTCCACCCCTCCATCCGCATCCACTTAGCAAACATCGAGCCCCTCCATCCGCAGCTTTATTGAACTTCCTCACGCAGAAGGTACCCTCCAAATCCTCCAGGGTGTAGGACAGGTTTCGACGAGCGCGCGTCGAGAGTGTGCGCCCGTCACCACCGGAGAGGAAGCCTCCAGACTGAGCGCCAACCCCGATCGCACGCAACGCCTAACTCCACAGTGGAGGCCTCTCACATGAGGGGGGTGGGCCGCGCCAGTGGGGGTGACCCATCCACCCATCCATCCCTCCATCATCGGCGAGTCTCCAGAGGGCGCCCTCGCGCGGCATGCGCCCTCCAGTCGCCCTCCCCTACGCAGTAACCCCCCGAGTCCCCTAGGCATCCCCTCCACGCCCTCCCATCCCTCACACCACCTCCATCCCAACTCAGACCCCTCCACTCCCACCTCATCCGCTCCGAACCCCTGCCACCTTCCACGCCCCATCCCATCGCGCCACTCGACCCTCTCCTGCCATAATCCCTGCCCTCACCTTCCATCCCTCCATCCCTCTATCCTCCATCCCCTCCATCCCACTCCATCCCTACACACCCTCCATCCCTCCATCCACCTTCACCTCCATCCCTCCACCCTCCACCCTACCGCCCCTCCATCCCCTCCACCCCTCCATACCCCCCCGTCCAACCCCTTCTCATCTCCCTCCATCCCCTCCATCCCTCCATCTATCTTTCCCCTCCATCCCTCCATCCCTCCATCCCTCCTATCCTCCATCCTCCATCCCTCCATCCCTCCATCCCTCCATCCCTCCATCACTCCACCCCTCCACCCCTCATCCCCTCCACCCTCCAACCACTTCCACCCCTCATCCCATACCACTCCCTCCACTATCCCTCCACCCTCACATCCCTTCATCACCCATCCATCCACCTCCACCTCCACCTCCACCCCCTCCCCCATCCCCTCCACAACCCCTCCACTATTCCTCCATCCCTCCAACATCCCTCCATCCCCTCCACCCCTCCATTCCCCTCCACCACCGACCTTACCACCCTTCCACCCCTCATCCCCTCACATCCCTCCATCCCCTCCATCCCCTCATATCCCTCCATCCCTCCATCACTCATCCCTCCACCCATCCCCTCCATTCCTCTACCCCTCCATTCCTCTATCCCCTCCACCCCTCTACCCCTCCATCCTCTATCCCCTCCACACCTCCCACCCCTCTACCCTCCATTCCTCTAACCCCTCCACCCCCCTCGACCCCTCCATTCCTCTATCCCCTCCACCCCTCTACCCCTCCATTCCTCTAATCCCCTCCACACCTCCACCCCTCCACACCTCCACCCCCTCTACCCTCCATTCCTCTATCCCCTCCACCCCTCCACACCTCCACCCCTCTACCCCTCCATTCCTCTATCCCCTCCATTCCATTCCTCCTCCATTACAGGCCAATTTAATTCCCTCTGTTTAGGTCTGAGTTTCCCTGTGTTCTGACAGGGTCCTTTTAAATCATCCTCACGTGTAATTTTGCGCCTACTTACCCACATGGCTCTGGTCTGCCTCTATTTGCCTAAGTGCATTAAGTTCCAGTGGTGTGTCGCTACTATCGGTCAGTCAGTGTGAGGAAACATTGACTTCGGAATTCCTGGTTCTAGATAAACCTCCATGACATGATAAAATCTCATGCTGTGCCTTTTTATTGCACATTCTACATGGGACAGCATGGCTGTCTTCATGGTATGCTAATATTCAGGGATGATTAGCAAGTAATCACCAAAAACACATAAAATCACTAAATAGGACCATTGATGGTAAAACGTCAAGTGGTGTAAAAGCATTTAAGAAGGAGTCGTCACTGGACACCCACACACACACACACACACACACACACACACACACACACACACACACACACACACACACACACACACACACACACACACACACACACACACACACACACACACACACACACACACACACACACACACACAACACACACACACACACCACACACACAAGCTAGTAGATTGTAGAACTCTATAAAGGTCTGGGACACTGTAAAGTCATGGAGAATAAGAGCACCTCCTCCCAACTGCCCACTGCACTGAGGCTAGGAAACACTGTCACTACCGATAATCTACTATAATCGAGAATTTCAATAAGCATTTTTCTACGGCTGACAATGCTTTCCACCTGGCTACCCCTACCCCGGTCAACAGCCCTGCGCTCCACACAGCAACTTGCCCAAGCCTCCCCATCTCTCCTTCACCCAAACATATAGCTGATGTCTGAAAGAGCTGCAAAATCTGGACCCTACAAATCAGCTGGGCTAAACAATCTGGACCCTCTCTTTCTAAAATTATCCGCTGCAATTGTTGCAACCCTATTACTAGCCTGTTCAACCTCTCTTTCGTATCGTCTGAGATCCCCAAAGATTGGAAAGCTGCCGCGGTCATCCCCCTCTTCAAAGGGGGAGACACTCTAGACCCAAACTATTACAGACCTATATCTATCCTACCCTGCCTTTCCAAGATCTTCGAAAGCCAAGTTAACAAACAGATCACCGACCATTTCGAATCCAACCTTACCTTCTCCGCTATGCAATCTGGTTTCAGAGCTGGTCATGGGTGCACCTCAGCCACGCTCAAGGTCCTAAACGATATCATAACCGCCATCGATAAAAGACAATACTGTGCAGTATTATCGACCTGGCCAAGGCTTTMGACTCTGTCAATCACCGCATTCTTATCGGCAGACTCAACAGCCTTGGTTTCTCAAATGACTGCCTCGCCTGGTTCACCAACTACTTCTCAGACAGTTCAGTGTGTCAAATCAGAGGGCCTGTTGTCCGGAACTCTGGCAGTCTCTATGGAAGTGCCACAGGGTTAAATTCTCTGGCCGACTCTTTTCTCTGTATACATCAATGATGTCGCTCTTGCTGCTGGTGATTCTCTGATCCACCTCTATGCAGAGGACACCATTCTGTATACTTCCAGCCCTTCTTTGGACACTGTGTTAACTAACCTCCAGACGAGCTTCAATGCCATACAACTCTCATTCCATGGCCTCCAACTGCTCTTAAATGCAAGTTAAACTAAATGAATGCTCTTCAACCGATCGCTGCCCGCACCTGCCCGCACCTGCCCGCCTGTCTAGCATCACTACTCTGGACGGTTCTGACTTAGAATATGTGGACAACTACAAATATCTAGGTGTCTGGTTAGACTGTAAAMTCTCCTTCCAGACTCACATTAAGCATCTCCAATCCRTAAATCTAGAATCAGCTTCCTATTTCGCAACAAAGAATCCTTCACTCATGCTGCCAAACATACCCTCGTAAAACTGACTATCCTACCGATCCTCGACTTCGGCGATGTCATTTACAAAATAGCCTCCAACACTCTACTCAGCAGATTGAATGCAGTCTATCACAGTGCCATCCGTTTTGTCCCTAAAGCCCCATTTACTACCCACCACTGCGACCTGTATGCTCTCGTTGGCTGGCCGTCGCTTCATATTCGTCGCCAAACCTACTGGCTCCATGTCATCTATAAGTATTTTCTAGGTAAAGCCCCGCATTATCTCAGCTCACTGGTCACCATAGCAGCACCCACCCGTAGCACGCGCTCCAGCAGGTATATTTCACTGGTCATCCCCAAAGCCAACTCCCCCTTTGGCTGCCTTTCCTTCCAGTTCTCTGCTGCCAGAGCTGGAGACTCATATCTCCCTCACTAACTTTAAGCATCAGCTGTCAGAGCAGCTTACAGATCATTGCACCTGTACATAGCCCATCTGTAGATAGCCCACCCAACTACCTCATCCCCATATTGTTTTTTTTCTTCTCCTTTGCACCCCAGTATCTCTACTTGCATATTCATCTTCTGCACATCTATCACTCCAGTGTTTAATTGCTAAATTGTAATTACTATGGCCTATTTATTCCCTTACCTCCCTAATCTTACTTAATTTGCACACATTGTATATAGACTTTCTATTGTGTTATTGACTGTATGTTTGTTTATTCCATGTGTAACTCTGTGTTGTTTGTGTCGCACTGTTTTGCTTTATTTTGGCTGGTTCGCAGTTGTAAATGAGAACTTGTTCTCAACTGGCCTACCTGGCTAAATAAAGGTGAAATATTTTCAGGTTTAGAAGGACATTATGTGTGTGTGGGGGGGGGGGACATTTCCCAGGCCCACTTCCCAGGCCCACTCAGCGTCAGAAGCGCATCACTTAACCCCAATGATCTCAACTCGCCTCTGTTCCCTCTCTGCTCCCTCCGCATGAGAAGCCAAAAGCCTCTTCCAGTTAGTCCCTGCCCGCCTGTCTTCCCTCCATTGATTTTGTGACAATAGAAGGTCTGGTGTCAAATTAAGCAGCAAAACACAGTGAGAAAGTTTCAATTAGGCTTTTGTGGCTGAAATTAAAGGCCACAGTGGATTCATGCCTCTCTCTCTTTTCTGAATATGTGCCCCAAATGGCATCCTATTTTCTATATAGTGGGTCCTGGTCAGAAGTAGTGCACTATATAGGGAATAGGGTGCCATTTGGGGCGGAAGCCTGTGTGTTCAGGCAGGGGCAAGGGTAATGGTCTGGTGGTGGGAGGCTGGAGGAAAAAGGGGGGCTGCAGCTGGAAGTATATCAACCCTGGAGCTGTTTGTATAGAAAACCAACCTGCTGTTGTTTTGAATGGCAGCATGCTCAACAGTTTTCAGAGTTCATAGTTAAAGATGCACTCTGGAAGTTTTGTATAACCTTAGCCAGTAGTTTTGAAAGTGGTGCCAGAGCGGAATAGGCTATTTAGAGACGATTTACTCTGCCCAAAATCTGTCCTTGGGAGATAAGCCCTTTTTGTACGCATGTCTATGAGAGAGTATCGAATTACGTGAGGCTTATTTGATCAAATATAMGTTTCGTAAAGATTGATGATTAGGCTGTTACAAATGCACTAATATAATTCACGTGACATTCTGCCTTTGAGAAAAACTTKGAGAAAAACAACTTAGTTGTTTGTGCCTGTTGTTCACATGCGTATCTTCCTTCTTACTGGCAGAATGGTGCCTTTTGATCTCGCCTGACTTTAATCATTGAGGACATGTATTTCCATTGTTAGAGCGGTCACTCGGCTATCTTGTCAATATAATAGATCATCTTTGGTGGTGCTCACAAGCCAAAAGTGACCCCTGTTTTTTGTGTGTCATCCATTTTGTATGATATGTTCAATCTGCAAAAAAACATATACAGTATATATATATATATTTATTTTTCAATTCATATGATATGTGCAGGTGGAATCGTCGTGCTAACTGACATAAGACAATGTATGAAATGAGAAGTGCGGTATGGTGTTACTCCAGTGATTTCATTACTTTAAGTCCTTCACCTTTTTACCCATTTCAAATTACTCTAGCATGGTGCCCTGCCATCAGTCCTAACCTTGAGGTTGTCATTGAGCAATGTCACAAGTGCAGTGTATTTCTGGAGTCTGACTGCAATGAAAGAAAGTGCTGCTAAAATGATTACTGTTCCACTTGATCATTCTCAGCTAAATTGGTCTTATAATCATCATCTCAGGTATTTCACATCAGCAGGATGCTGTGGAGTAGTTATAATTGAGTTATTTCACTCAAACAAACAAAAACCTGTTCTGTTAAATTACACTCCCTCTGTCAGAGGAAATCTGTAATTCAGTATGCCTAATTAGGAACTGAACGCTTTTAATACACCAAACAAGATTGATGAATAATTTTTAGAATTAATTTAAAATGTGATAGACTCGCCCTTCATCCCCATGATGCTACTGTTCATTAGCGAACATTAGTCCCATAGTCTGTCAGTAAACACTGTCATAACTCTGTCACAACAAACTGTTTAGAGAATAACTACTCTTTCTACGGGTCTCTGTTTGATCCTCACAGAGCAATCAGCCAGTCAGAGGATATTTATAGCTAGCTACCTCAATCTTCACAGCAATTAATATTCCTCTTGCAAATGAAGGAGCTCTGTCTTCTAATTCCGTCAGTATATCCTGAGGCTGTGTGTTGTTGATTAGTGATTGTATTGCTGCTGGTTGGTAAAGCTTCTTTGAGCATGTTACCCCATTCCCTCAATCACATGACTGATCTATCACTCCAAATAATCCCAAATGGCAGACTGTTCAAGTTTAAACTTTTATTAGCTGTATGTGCAGGATACACATGGTRTACGCCATCCTGTCACGTTCCTGACCGGTTTTCTGTTATTTTGTATGTGTTAGTCGGTCAGGGCGTGAGTTTGGGTGGGCAGTCTATGTTATGTGTTTCTATGTTGGTAAAGGGTGACCTGATATGGTTCTCAATTAGAGGCAGGTGGTTTTCATTTCCTCTGATTGAGAGCCATATTAAGGTAGGTGTTTTCACATTGATTGTTGTGGGTGGTTGTCTCCTGTGTCTGTGTTTGTCGCGCCACACGGGACTGTCTCGGTTTGTTTGTACGTTCGTTCTTTTGTGTAGTCATTTTCCTGTTYGTGAGTTCTTCGTTGTATGTAAGTTCRCATGTCCAGGTCTGTCTACGTCGTTTGTTATTTTGTTAGTTATTCAAGTATAGTTCGTTTTTGTCTTGTTCAATAAATTCATTATGTCCTATGACAACGCTGCGTTTTGGTTCAATCCATGCTCCTCCTCGTCCGAGGAGGAGGAAGATCGTTACACATCCAATGAAATGCTTACATGCAGGTTCCTTCTTAACAATGCAACAACAATAATAAATAATAAGAGACAAGAGTATGAACATAAAGTAAAAGGATCAGTAGAATAGAAGAAACATTTTAACTTAAGTATAATCGAGGAAGGCACAATGTATAGTCCAAAATGTACATGTGTTTGGGGATGGAGGGATTGGGGAGCAAATGCTTAGAATTGTGAACTACTGAGCAATCGTAATAATTGTCTGGTAGGAGCAGTGAAGATGTTTGACTAGCATGAAGTTGTGTGTGTCTGTGTTTGGGTGCGGGTGTGAGTATGTGTGAGTGCGTGTGGGTGGGTGTGTKCGGTTGTGTGTGTGCGTGCACGAGTGAGTACGTGAGAGTGAATGTGTGCAAAGGTGAGGAGAATCTGACCATGTAGGTGGTCAGTCCAATATAGCAGGAATCAGTCTTACATAGTAGCTGGTCAGTCTTACATAGCAGCTGGTCAGTCCTATATAGCAGGTGGTCAGTCCTATATTAGCAGGTGGTCAGTCCTAAATAGCAGGTGGTCAGGCCTATATAGCAGGTGGGCAGTCCTATATAGCAGGTGGTCAGTCCTATATAGCAGGTGGTCAGTCCTATTTACATTTACATTTAAGTCATTTAGCAGACGCTCTTATCCAGAGCGACTTACAAATTGGTGCATTCACCTTATGATATCCAGTGGAACAACTTATTTATCAGGTGGTCAGTCCTATATAGCAGGGGGTCATGTCCTATATAGCAGGTATCAGTTCTATAAATAGGTAATCTGTTCTAAATAGCAGGGGTTAGTCCTATATTGCAGGTAAGTCAGATAGTCAGTAAATACCAGATATCAGTCATATATAGCAGGTGGTAAGTCCTATATAGCAGGTGGTCAGTCCTATATAGAAGGTCATCTGTCCTATATAGTAGATGGTCAGTCTCTATTTGGCAGGTGGTCAGTCCAATATAGTAGGTGGTCAGTCATAAAAACCAGGTATCAGTCATATATAGCAGATGGTCAGTCCTATATAGTAGGTGGTCAGTCATAAATACCAGGTATCTGTCAGGACCCGGTGCGAGAAACAGTCACTAATAATTGGCAGAACCCAGAAGATGAGGCAGACACAGCAGAACTAGAGATGGTGGTTTAATAAAAAATAGATATCTTCCAAAATACAAAAGAAAATCCACAAAGTGGTAAAAACAGCAAGGGAAAAAACAAACCTCAAAGACCAATCCAAAAATACACGAGAACAAAACCAGAGAACCTCTGGAAAATCCAACAAGAGAAAAATGTACACAAAGGCTGGGGCTGGGTGCTAACATACAAACACTGAGCAAGGAACTGAGGAACACACGGGTTAAATACTAACAAGGGAATGACTTACAGTGCAAACAATAATTAGGGCAAGAAAAAACAAAAGGTACAAAAAAGGTGCAAGGGGGACATCTAGTGAACAAAACCTGAACAGTCCTGGCCAAAACCTGACAGAATCCCCCCCTAGGAACGGCTCCTGACGTTCCTACCAGCCTTCTCAGGGTGGAGGACCCTGAACTGACGAATGAGGTCAGGGTCCAGTATGTCCTTGGCAGGAACCCAGGAGCGCTCCTCGGGACCGTAGCCTTCCCAGTCCACCAGATACTGCCAGGACCGCTGCACCGGCGGGAATCCAGTATCCGATGGAGGTATAAGCCGACTAGCCTCCGATGATACGGGCGGAGGGGTCTGCCTGCCGGGATAAGGGGAGAAAAAACAACAGGTTTTAATAAAGAAATGTGAAACGTGGGATTATTTTAAGGGATCTGGGTAAGTGCAGGCGAAAAGTAACGGGTTTCACTTTTCTGGCAACCTTAAAGGGACCGATGAATTTCTGGACAGTTTGCGAGACTCCACCCGTAGCGGTAATTCTTGTTGAGAGCCATACTCTCTGGCCGAGGCGCAGGGTAGGCCCGGGACGGCGACGTCTGTTGGCTTGTTGTTGGTACCTCTGTGAGGAACGCAGAAGATTATGACGGGCCTTCTTCCACGTAAGCCGACAGCGTCTGATGAACCTCGAGGCTGAAGGCACACTGACTTCTGCCTCCTGGTCCGGGAACAATGGAGGAGCATAGCCAAACTGACACTCGTGCGGGGACATACCAGTGGAGGAAGGAAGCCAAGGTGTTGTGCGCGTACTCGGCCCAAACCATGAAGGACGACCATGTGGACGGGTTGTTGGAGACCATACATCTGAGGGTGGTTTCCAGCTCTTGATTCATCCTCTCGGTTTGGCCATTGGACTCCGGATGGTACCCTGAAGATAGACTGGCAGTGCCCCTATGAGTTGGCAGAAGGCTTCCAAAACTTGAGGCGAACTGGGGACCTCTGTCGGAAACCATATCTTGCGGAATCCGAAGACTCGGAACACATGGTTAATCACCAACTCAGCCGTTTCCTTGGCAGAAGGTAACTTAGTCAAGGGAACGAACTGGCGCCTAGAAAACCTGTCGTGATGACTAGGATAGTTGTATTACCATGGGATGGAGGAAGGCAGTAATAAAGTCCAATGAGATATGGGACCAGGGTCGGTGGGGAATAGATAGAGGGTGAAGGAGTCCTTGAGGGCGGAGGTGAGAAGATTTGCCCTGGCAGCACACGGAACAGGCTTGACGAAAGTGGCAACGTCTTCTTTTATGGTGGGCCACCAGAACTTAGCTGGATGAACTCCAAGGTGCGACCTACGCCCGGGTGACAGGTGAGGCGAGAGAGTGCCCCACAGAAGGACTTGGGACCTTGCTGCCTTGGGAACAAAACAACCGATTGGCAGGACTCCTCCAGGGCCCGGTTCGATGGCTTGGGCTTGTTTCACGGTATCCTCCACTTGCCACGAGATCGGAGCCACGATCTTAGCGGCCGGAAGGACAGTCATGTCAGTATCTTCTCGAATGGCAGGAGAGTAGATTCGTGACAAGGCGTCCGGTTTGAGATTCTTCGACCCGGGTCTATAGGTGAGGATAAACTGAAATCGGCTGAAGAAAAGAGACATCGAGCTTGTCTGGAGTTCAACCGCTTCGCCTGCTGGATATACTCCAGATTTTTGTGGTCCGTAAGCACTTGAAACGGTTGAGAAGCCCCCTCGAGCCAGTGTCTCCATTCCTTCAATGCCATCTTAACCGCTAGGAGTTCACGTCCCCCACATCGTAATTCCTCTCGGCGGGGTAAGCGGTGAGAGAAGAAGGCGCAAGGATGAAGCTTCTTGTCTTCACCCCTCTGAGACAGGACAGCTCCAAACCCCAACCTCTGATGCGTCTACCTCCACCACAAAAGGTTCATCCGCCGTTGGTAGTGTCAGAATGGGAGCAGAGAGGATGCGCTGCTTGAGTCCTTGGAGGCCGTCTCAGCTTCTCTTCCCCACAGAAACCTTGTGTTGCACCCTTGGTTACAGCTGAGAGAGGGGCTGCCACGAGCTGAAGTTCTTGATGAACTTGCGGTAAAAGTTGGTGAAGCCCAGGAAACGCTGAACTTCCTTAACGGACTTGGGTGGGCCAATCCGCTACCGCCCCTACCTTCGTGGGGTCCATCTGGACTCGACCGGGTTCACTACAAATCCCAGGAATTGTACTCGGAGGAATGGAATTCACATTTTTCCGGCTTAACGTACAAATGGCTGTCAAGGAGGCGTTTGAGTACTTGTCTGACATGCTTAGTGTGTTCTTGAAGGGAGCTCGAAAAGATGAGGATGTCATCCAAGTAAACAAACACGAAGATGTTAAGCATATCCCTAAGCACATCGTTTATGAGCGCTTGGAACACAGCGGAGCGTTGGTCAGGCCGAAGGCATCACCAAGTATTCGTAGTGACCAAGTAGGCGTTTGAAAGCGGTCTTCCATCGTCACCGGGTTTGATCCGCACAAGATGGTATGCGTTCCGCAGGTCAAGCTTAGTGAAGACCACTGCTTCCTGGAGCAGCTCAAAGGCTGTGGCCATAAGGGGTAGGTGGTACGGTTACGCGGTTATGGCATTAAGTCCCCGGTAGTCGATGCAAGGACGTAATCCCCGTCTTTTTTGGCCACAAAGAAAAACCCTGCTCCGCGCCGCGAGGTGGATGGACGCATGAGGCCTGCTGCCAGAGAGTCCTTGATGTAGGTATCCATAGCCGCTCGTTCGGTTTTGGTTTGGGTAAACCACGTCACCGGAGATGTAGGGAAAAGACTCCGCCGCCTGGTGGCGGGGACCAATGGGTCTGCATCGCGGAGGAAATCAGCTGTTCGAGATGGAGGTCGGCAGAGTGCGAGAGGAGCTCTATTCGGGGTGCGTAGTTGTTGGAATGGCTTCCCACTGTTTGATTAGATACTTGCCACGTAGACCGGCTTTGAACTGGTGCGCCTTATGGTGGACTTATACGGCACGGGACCGGTCCAAATTCGGTGAGACAGTTTTGGTGGCTCGTTGGATGGGACCTTCTAGGAGGGATCTCGTCCGCAAGAAGGCACGAGAGAAACTCGGGGAATACTGTGGGAAGACTCCGAAGATAGAGATGGCATTATTCGCGTACTTGTTCTGAGCGGTTGGGAGGGCACCCTGCCACGGTCCGCAACGGTGTAGATGTAGGCGCTGGCACACACGACAAAGGCAGGTCTTCGACTGTGCAGGCGTCTTATGAGGTGTGCACTGTCGAAGCCCTAGAGTTTCACTCTCACCGGATCGAGAGTGCAGACACTCGGACAGCGCGGAGGTCAGAATTGTAAACCAGAATTCATGCCGGAGTCACGGTCCTCAGGTTTGTGGAAACTGACACAGTTGCAAGGGGGGGCCTAGGTAGAACCCCTCACCATGGGAGGTTGAACCCACAGGGCGGCTTACATCATCCACGAGAAGGGCTGTTGGGCTCACGAGGCCGGGATATGTCGTAGTCAAACCGACTATGAGGTGAGGACTGCAACCATTGAAGAGGTTCACAGGGGCACGCGGAACAGCTGTCGGCATTGTGGTCCTGTGCGCAGTTCCTTAGACACATGCTATCTCTTCATCGTACAGTGATACCGCTGTGCACTCCCGAGCGTTTGCGCCGTTTGTGTCCTCCACCGTTAGTGCTACCCCGAGAAGGCCCTGCAGGGTGGAGAGAGACGGTCGTAGTTGGTCGCGCAAGATTAGTGGCTCAACAATTGGTAGACAGACCGCCATCGGCCCTTGGCCGCGAGGGGTGTGGACTTCGTGCCGCTGTCTGGCGACGGCACTGGGTTTACGTTTCCGAACAGTTGATTGACATGTCGGCTGGGCCTGGCCAGGCCTGGCCTGGGGTTCAAGGTGCGGTTGACTCTCACTGGCGCCGGCGTGGCCCTTTCTCTCCTCGCCTCTCTCGATCCTACCGGCCGCACGTGGAGATGGAAATGGCCCGGTTGGCCGCAATATATGACACGCATCGCTCCTCATGCCGGCGGTCTATCTCAGCCCTGGAGAATGGGCGTCCCACTCTGGCATGGGTTCCGGTGGAGTCAGCGAGGATAAAGGTGGAGACTCCGGAGTCTGGGACCGATAGGGCCTAGGTGTGAGAGATCTAACGGTTGAGCTCTCTCCTCTCTCAGACGCAGGTCTATGCGTGAAGCCCACTTGCTCAGGGACTCGAGAGTTGTCTGGTGGTTCCCGAGTGGCCATTTGTTTCATCTTGGCGATGGTGTCGGAAAGACCCCTTCAAAAGCCACACTGTGAGCGCCTCGCGTTCCAAGCCACTCGCTGCTGCCACCGTGTGGACTGGATGGCATATCCGTCACGCTGCCCGAACCTGCGGGAGATTCAGGAGCTGTTGTGCTGAGTCAGGACCGCTGCGTAGTGGACCGTTGAGATACTCTTCGCTTGAATTCTACACATAGGGTAGAGTAGCTCGCAACAGCAGGACTTTGGGCATTTCCACCAGGCCAGTTGAGCCCAGGCTAGGCGCTTTTCCGACAAGCCAGGCTGAGATATATGCTATCCTCTTGGACCCGGTCCTCGGCTGGGGAACACGACGAATGGGTTGCCAGCTCGAGGAGAGAGAACATTGGGTGAAAAACCCCTACAAACCCCTGCGGATCACCTGATGAACCGTCTGGGAGGCGGCAGACGGGTTCAGCAGGGGGTTTAAACTGCACGGGCACTTCTGAATCTGATGACTGGAGCAGAAGCGGTTGGCAGGAGAAGTTGATCAGAAATCTTGCTTTATGGAAGTTCATCATCTCTGCAGAGTTATGGA
>NC_036856.1:29988152-30009212 GCF_002910315.2 Salvelinus sp. IW2-2015
CGTTCTTGCACAGCAGTGAGAGAGAGAGAGAGAGAGAGAGAAGAGAGAGAGAGAGAGAGGAGAGAGAGAAGAGAGAGAGAGAGAGAGAGAGAAGAGAGAGAGAGAGAGAGAGAGAGAGAGGAGAGAGAAGAGAGAGAGAGAGAGAGAGAGAGAGAGAGAGAGAGAGAGAGAGAGAGAGAGAGGAGAGAGAGAGAGAGAAGAGAGAGAGAGGAGAGGGAGAGAAGAGAGAGACTCGAGAACGACTCTCGTCGTTGGTTAAGGAGAGGAGGACACAACGCAGCGTGGTATGTATCCATATTTATTAGAATACTTTTCTATGCACGACAACAAAACAATAAACAAAACGAAACCAACGACGCTACACGTCCTGAACAAGTGAACAAATGAAAAAAATGAACGACGCGAAACAGGAACAATCACCCACAAACAAACAGTGAGAACAGCTCACCTACTAAATATGGTTCACAATCAGAGACATCGGTAAAACACCTGCCTCTGATTGAGAAGCCATATCAGGCTAGTTAGACAACCCTAAACCAATGAAAACACATAAAATGGAATATACCACCCAGCTCATGTCCTGACCAACTACAACAAGACTAAACAAAGGAAATAAGGTCGAGAGAGAGAGAAGAGAGAGAGAGAGAGAGAGATGAGAGAGAGAGAGAGAGAGAGAGAGAGAGAGAGAGGAGAGAGAGAGAGAGAGAGAGAGAGAGAGAGAGAGAGAGATGAGTACATGAGTGGTACTACCACTGGTACAAGATTGATAGTGATAGAATAGTACTTGATAGAATCGAATAGTACTGCGTTTGTTGTCCATGTTTCAAAGGTAAGTGTAGTGCTCAACTCACTGGTCTGAAATTGACAGTGAATAACAACAAGTGGTTGATTATATTCTTACTCATGTTGTGGTTGCATGTGCAGGATGAATGACAAGAGCGTTCAATTGATATGACAGTGATTTTTCAATTATATCATATCAGAGGAAGTCTTGTTTCTTTTCAATAGCTGCAGCTGTTGAAACCGAGGCCTCATCATTTTGGATTTGACATTTCTGACAGTTTTGCTTACTACTCAGACATTATTGACCCACTCCACTCAAACTTCACCTTCAGCCTGTAAAAATAGGTTTGTTTGGAAGATCTTTACAAACTAACGATCTTGCTTTTTAAAAAACTTAACTGGCATGTTTTATCTTTTCTCACTTGAGGAAGTTTGTAATTCCACTAGACAGGTTGTTGTTGTGGCCTCTCCTGTGCTGTTCCCTGGAGCCAACCAGTTTGTTTGTGTATGTTTACATCCCAAATGGCACCCTGTTCCCTATGTTGTGCACTACTTTTGACCAGAGCCCTATGGAGCCCTATAAAGGGAAAAGGGCCCCATATAGGAAAAAGGGTGCCATTTGGGATGCAGTCTCTGTGTTTAAAGCTAGTCCTTAGGGGCAGCACTCTCTCTCAGAGATGGATGGTGTGATGGAGTGCCCAGGGGCCCGTCAGTGAACAGGCATGTTTTACTGTTATATTATCATATGAGCAGGAGGCCACCCCTGGTGCTGGCTGCTCCCTGGGGTACACTGTGCAAGCGGACGTTCCGCTTAATTATTCTCATCCATCACCCGATACAACATACAGACATACAGATCGCACTGTGCCCGGCTGAGGCCAACCAACCAGACAGACGTAGCCTGTCATACTCGCCTCACAGTGTTCTAGGAATTACACACATTGCTATTGTTTTTTATTCATTTATATGCTACTCAGGAGTCTCTATACCTCTTTCATTCTCTCTCTCTCTCTTTCAATCTCTCGTTCTGTCTCTCTCTCTCTCTCATCTGTGTGATAACACACACAATTCCATGCTGTAGCAAGAAGACTTGGTTCCATCAATAATGTCTCATAGCCTGTCTCTTTCAGATGTTGCTCATACCTTGTTATGGGTTCAGATTTAGCCAGCATAATGTATGGATTGGCAATGTGCTAATGGTCTGTTTCATTTAAGCTTGGTTCATTTCAGCAGATGTTTAGCATACCATATCATAACACATAAGCTTGTAAAAAAGAAAAGGGAATGTTTAAATAAAATATTAGTATTATTAAAGATGTAAATCTGATGGCTTGAATTGCTTTTTTAGCTGGCCTCAACATCCACTAGGCATATATATGTGTGTGTGTGTGTGTGTGTGTGTTGGCAGCCTGGTGTGTTGTGACAGGGCATCATTGTCTGTGTTAGCTGTGTTCTAATTACATCCCTATTGGCTCTGCCATGGCATTCTCTCCCTGGTCATTAGAGCAGGCAAGAGGCTGGCACATACACGATCTACACACACACACACACACACACACACACACACACACACTGATTCTATCTTCCCTCATGCCAAGGCCACAAAAAAACTGTGATGGACACAGTGCAGCCTTATCTGTGTAAACTGGTGATTAAAGTTGGATTTTATAGGTGGTGAAGCTGTTGTTGGTTTTCCATTAGAATTCCAAACAGGAATCTATTTAATGCCTGCTCTATGCTGTCTCAAGGTGGTAGAACCTCTGGTCCACTCTATACTGTCCTGCAAAGGTAGTAGAACCTCTGGCCACTCTATGCTGTCTCAAGGTGATATAAACTCTAGTCCACTCTATGCTGTCTTAAGGTGGTAGAACCTCTGGTCCACTCTATGCTGTCTCAAGGTGTGTACCCTCTGGTCCACTCTATGCTGTCTCAAGGTGGTAGACTCTCTGGTCAACTCTATCTGTCTGAAGGTGGTAGAACCTCTAGTCCACTCTATACTGTCTCAAGGTGGTAGAACCTCTGGTCCACTCTATGCTGTCTCAAGGTGGTAGAACCTCTGGTTCCACTCTATGCTGTCTCAAGGTGGTAGAACCTCTGGTCCACTCTATGCTGTCTCAAGGTGGTAGAACCTCTGGTCCACTCTATACTGTCTCAAGGTGGTAGAACCTCTAGTCCACTCTATGCTGTCTCAAGGTGGTAGAACCTCTAGTCCACTCTATGCTGTATCAAGGTGGTGAAACTCTAGTCCACTCTATGCTGTCTCAAGGTGGTAGAACCTCTGGTCGCACTCTATGCTTTCTCAAGGTGGTAGAACCTCTGGTCCACTCTATGCTGTCTCAAGGTGGTAGAACCTCTATTTCACTCTATGCGTCTCAAGGTTGGTAGAACCGCCGGTCCACTCTTATGCAGTCTCAAGGTGGTAGAACCTCTGGTCCACTCTATGCTGTCTCAAGGTGGTAGAACCTCTGGTCCACTCTTGCTTTCTCAAGGTGGTAGAACCTCGGGTTCTATCTATGCTGTCTCAAGGTGGTAGAACCTCTGGTCAACTCTATGCTGTTCTCAGGTGGTAGAACTCTGGTTCCATCTATGCTGTCTCAAGGTGGTAGAAACTCTGGTTCCGTCTATGCCTGTCTCAAGGTGGTAGAACCTCGATCCACCCTCTGCTATCTGAAGGTGGTAGATCCTCTGGTCCACTCTAATGCTGTCTCAAGGTGGTAGAACCTCTGGTTCACTCTATGCTGTCTCATGGTGGTAAGACCTCTGGTCCACTCTATGCAGTCTCAAGGTGGTAGAACCTCTGGTCCACTCTATGCTGTCTCAGGTGGTAGAGCCTCTGGTTTCCATCTATGCTGTCTAAAGGTGGTAGAACTCTGGTCCACTCTATGCTGTCTCTAGGTGGTAGACCTCTGGTTCCATCTATACTGTCTCAAGGTGGTAGAACCTCTGGTCCACTCTATTCTGTCTCAAGGTGGTAGAACCTCTAGTCACTCTATTCTGTCTCAGGTGGTAGAACCTCGGGTTCCATTTATACTGTCTCAAGGTGGTTAGAACTTTCGGTCCACTCTATGTTGTCTCAAGGTGGTAGAAACCTCTTGTCCACTCTTATGCTGTCTCAAGGTGGTAGAACCTCTTTGTTTCCATCTATGCTGTTTCAGTGGTAGATCATCTGGTCCACTCTATGCTGTTCAAAGGTGGTAGATCCTCTGGTTCAAACTCTATGCTGTTTCAAGGTGGTAGATCATCTGGTCATCTATCTGTCTCAGGTGTAGAACCTCTTGTTCCACTCTATGCTGTCTCAAGGTGGTAGAACTCTAGTCCACTCTATGCTGTCTCAAGGTGGTAGAACCTCTTGTTCCACTTATGCTGTCTCAGGTGGTAGAACCTCTTGTTCCATCTATGCTGTTTCAAGGTGGTAGATCATCTGGTCCACTCTATGCTGTCTCAAGGTGGTAGCTCCTCTGGTTCACTCTATGCTGTTTCAAGGTGGTAGATCATCTGGTCCACTCTATGCTGTCTCAAGGTGGTAGAACCTCTTGTTCCATCTATGCTCTCTCAAGGTGGTAGAATCTCTGGTCCACTCTTTGCTGTCTCAAGGTGGTAGAACCTCTGTCCACTCTTTGCTGTCTCAAGGTGGTAGAACCTCTGGTCACATCTTTGCTGTCTCAAGGTGGTAGAACCTCTGTTCACTCTATGCTGTCTCAAGGTGGTAGAACTCTTGTTCCATCTATGCTGTTCTAAGGTGGTAGAACCTCTTGTTCCATCTATGCTGTTTCAAGGTGGTGATCATCTGGTCCACTCTATGCTGTTTCAAGGTGGTAGATCATCTGGTCCACTCTATGCTGTCTCAAGGTGGTAGATCATCTGGTCCACTCTATGCTGTTTCAAGGTGGTGATCATCTGGTCCACTCTATGCTGTCTCAAGGTGGTAGAACCTCTGGTCCACTCTTGCTGTCTCAAGGTGGTAGCAACCTCTCCTCTCGTTCCACTCTATGCTGTCTCAAGGTGGTAGAACCTCGGGTTCACCACATTTCATTCACTTACTGTATCTGCCCTGTACAAATGGATAAACAACATGTCAGAGTGAACCGAAGAAATTATATTTTCTGCTTCGTCCGTCCGTCCGTCCGTCAGTCAGAACCATAGAGGTCCACAAGGCCTGAGTGACGGTCCAGTCCCTGCTGCAAGTCACACTGTGTGGTCCTCTCCACTCCCAGGCTGTGTTTTATTGGTGTGTCAGACCCCACAGTACTGAACCCTATACAGCTGGGCTGGATTAAAGGAGATATCCCGTTAAAAGTGTCAGCAACACCTCTCTGCTTGGGATGATGGATGGAGGCTATGCCGTGTGCATAATGAGTTCTAAAGAGGAAATATCCTCCCCGCCCGACAGCTGTCTCTCAGGTCTGCCTGTTGCCTGCCTCTCAGCACAGGGACCAGGGTTCTGGAACACTGAGCAGTGAGCCTGCATTCTGAGTCTGGAAGGGAATAAGATTGGCTGTACATTCCAAACACATACGCATAGTGTGAGGAATAGACGGAGACTGGATGTGTCGTCACAAACTCAGAAGAACGCACACATGCAAAGCACACAGGGAGGCAGGTACACCGCTCACACACACACACACACACACACACACACACACACACACACACACACACACACACAACTAAGTACACAATATCTTACTTGTCATGTGTGTAATAGAATGATATTGTGTTGTACCAATTCTGCTTTTCTTCTGTTTACTACTTAATTTCAGAACTTTTCTATAAACTTTCACTTCGCAAGTGTGGAGTAGGTTGTGTAAATAAGTGGGAAACATCCCAATTTTAATGCTTTTAATAATTTACATACTACATTTAAAAAAATATATATTATTTGACAACAAACAAACGGAGGGCGCTCAACCAACGTTGAGTTGAGGTTCAACCAAAAACTTGAATCATCATAGAAAAGGAAAAAGCGCAACTCTTGCTCACTATAAAAAAATCAAGCAAGGTTGAAAGATTAACGTTTTGGCCTAGTCTATGACGATATGCAAGTTGTGTTTGCCCAGTAAAAGGGTATCTTTAAACAGACTGTACATGATAACGTGTTTTTATAACCATTCAAGATTCACATACAGTTCAACATAAAATCGGCCTCTGTGTGTAATGCATACACTTAATAATTTAGTATTCATTTCTTGTGTATAAATGTTGTGTTTGTAAGGCCCTTATACAGTATACAGTATGTATCTGGAAAAGAGTTACATATGTGCAGTTACATATTTTCTGTGGTTTGTGGATAGTGAGGTGGTAGAATCCTCCTTCCCCTCTACAGTGTGTCCTTTCGGGGGGTATGTCTAGAAGAGGTGTGGCGTATTATAGTGGCGTCTGCAGTGGTGAGATTTCAGCCTCAGCTATCTGCCATCTTAGTTTTCTGTTTATCTCTCCCCAGACAGGCCCTAGACACACAGGCCTCCCAGGCTCCACACACACACACCACGCGTGCACTTGCACGTGCACACACACACACACACACACAGACACACACACACACACACACAGACACACGCACACACGCAGGCCTTCCAGGCTACACACACATCGCCTACTGGATGATGAGGCCCAACCAATAAAGAAGCAATTAAAGTCACACCTTATTTAGCTACACTTTTCTAATTTCCATCTCCTCTCTTCTCATTTCCCTCTCCTCTCTTCTCATTACCCTCTCCTCTCTTCTCATTTCCCTATCCTCTCTTCTCATTTCGCTCTCCTCTCTTCTCATTTCCTTCTCCTCTTTCCTCATTTCTCTCTCTCCTCTCCTAATTCTCCTCTCTTCTCATTTCCCTCTCCTGTCTTCTCATTTCCCTCTCCTGTCTTCTCATTACCCTCTCCTATCTTCTCATTTCGCTCTCCTCTCTTCTCATTTCGCTCTCCTCTCTTCTCATTTCCTTCTCCTCTTTTCCTCATTTCTTCTCTCCTCTCTCCTCTCCCTAATTCTCCTCTCTTCTCATTTCCCTCTCCTGTCTTCTCATTTCCCTCTCCTGTCTTCTCATTTCCCTCTCCTGTCTTCTCATTTCCCTCTCCTGTCTTCTCATTTCCCTCTCCTCTCTTTTCCTTTCCCTCTCCTATCTTCTCATTTCCCTATCCTCTCTTCGCATTACGCTCTCCTCTCTTCTCATTTCGCTCTCCTCTCTTCTCATTTCCCTCTCCTCTTTTTTTATTTCTCTCTCTCTCCTAATTGTCCTCTCTTCCGCTGGCTGTGTTGAATGCTGTCTTCCACTCATCTCCTTCGCGTATCCGAACCAGGTGGTAGGCATTCCGAAGGTCCAGCTTGGAAAAAATGGTGGCCCCCTGGAGATGTTCAAAAGCCGAGGAGAGGAGTGGTAGGGGGTAACAATTCATAATCATAATGTCATTCAGACCCCGGTAGTCAATGCACGGATGCAGGGTCTTGTCCTTCTTCTCCGGCAGGAGATGCAGACGGACGGACGCCTCCAGTAGCCAGAGACTCCTCTATGTACTCCTCCATGGCCTTGGTCTCCGGCTCGGATAGAGAATATAGCCGACCACTGGGTGGTGTGGTGCCTGGGAGGAGATCAATGGCACAATCATAAGTACGGTGTGGGGGAAGAGAAGTAGCACGTGCCTTACTGAAAACTTCCAGGAGGTCATGGTATTCAGTGGGAATGGCAGAGACATCCAAAGCCTTGCTAATGCCCTGAGGAGGACGTCTCGGGGACAGCTGTGCTGCTTTAAGACAGTGGGAATGGCAAAATGGGCTCCAACCCAGGATGGAGCTCATGGTCCAGTCAAAAACAGGATTGTGTTTTTGGAGCCAGGAAAATCCCAAGACAACAGGAACATGGGAAGATGCAATGAGAAGGAACTTTATGGTCTCACTGTGGTTTCCTGTATATGAACAGGCACTGTACTATGGGTGACTCTTCCAATTGAGCGGAGGTCCAGTGCCCTAGCATCCATGGGGACAGAGAGGGGTTAAGCGGGAATACCAAGTTCAGAAACAATAGTAGCATCCATAAAACTTTCATCAGTCCCAGAGTCAATGAGCACTCGGAGAGACTTAGACAGGTCTCCCCAAAGCAAAAGCACAAAAAAAGGAGTGCGGGTGATGGAAATTAGGGAACTCCCAGTCTGGCTCACCAGAGTACTTGTACCCACCAGAGACAAGGGTTTCCTAACAGGGCAGGTAGCTATATAATGTTGTCATGACGTGGCCCTCTTTGGGTACAGCGAGCACCATCCCCCTCTCTCTGCACCATCCCCCTCTCTCTCTCTCTCACCACCTCTCTCTCTCTCTCTCACCACCTCTCTCTCTCTCTCTCACCACCTCTCTCTCTTCCCCCTACACCCAGGCTCTGTTAGGCAGGTCACTATTCCTAGAGGAGTTTCTCTCCTCATGGCCAGAGTATAGAAGGAGTGAGTTTCAAAGGAGAACAAAGGAACCTCTTCCACATCACAGAACTTGAGAACGGAACAATATCCATGTTTTGGGGAATGTGTACACGGTCGGGGAAAAATCCAGCTACGAACTGGTCCATTTTGTACAATTTTGTGAAACTCATGAGAGACAATACAGCCACATTACCATAACTCTGTTAATACAAGAGTCTCAGTTGTGAGGCTTGCATCTAATTGTTGTATAAAATGAATGAGTAAAGATGAAACTATGTGAAATTATGTAATGTAATTTTAAACTGTGTAATGAAGGAAACTCCAATTCCCTTTGGAGTTTAACTAAATCATTGGCCCGCCCCATGAGCACAGACATTGATCTGGCGTCATGGGACAGACCCTTTCTACTGTTACGAATATAACCCCCACCTGAAGGATTTCCTATTACCTCGATTACCACGAGAGGGCTAAGGTTTGAGACCAGACCAGTACCTCATCACAGAGGGACCTAAGGTTTGAGTAGATTGCTGAATGTTTTAACCATACCACGTGGTTAAACTCTAAGACTATCGATCCGACAGAATAAGAGCAAATCTTTGATACTAGTCTGCAGCTAGGAATTCTATACCATTGATTGCAAAGGCCGACAACCGCTGAAACATCTATTCTATAAAAACATTTCTGAATGGAACTCTGAACTATCCATTCTAATCACGGAAGAGAGAGAGAGGGCGGACAAACTCTCCAACAGAAACAAACTTTCCAACAGAGATCACGATGACACACTGAGCGTAAATATATATATTGATTGCAATTATTCCCGAATGAGTGAGCGTTCATGTGCAAAGGAGTAGCAGTTCAATTGTTCTAATTATCAACTGTGTAGCGACTCTTTTGTCTTTAGCGCTCTTCTCAGTCCCTTTGTCTACCAAGCCGCCATGCCGGTTTAGCCCACTAGGGCAAATCCCCTATCATTTCCTTGTAACCATATCTATTTTGTTTGTTTGTGTGTGCATTTCTGTGATTATTTAGTTAGTTAATAAATAAATGATTGAGACAATTGATGTATGGATGATTCATAGTGAAGTCTGGGTTCGTGCAGATAACCAACAATTTACGACGTTTGGAATGAGACTAACGTGAGGTAAAGAATAACTCATTAATTAGAAGACTAATTGATCAGATATTAAAATATAAATATCTATTAGGAAAATTATAACTTTGTAATCTGAGTATTTTCCTTGGTGCCCCGACTTCCTAGTTAATTACATTTAACTGATTAGTTAATCACGTAATAATCATTTCAGGGAATTGATTTGATAATCTAACAGTCTTCATTTTAATGATGCCAAAGACAGGACAATGTCCTGCCCCTCCACAGTACAGACAACAGTTTGAACTCAGCCTACGTGAGCATTCCCCAACCGATAACCTAGCTCTTCCCAGTTGCATAGGCTCAGGAGTATACAACTCACCCGTTGTTGATGATTGTCGGGGAACCTCGGGTGTTTTCGGCTCTCCTCGGAAATACACACTTCAGGGATTTCCAGATTTCTTAGGACAAGTGCCATCATCAGACTAACGAGTGTTCCCGAGGCCCGACCTCCTCTCATACCGGTGTTCTCATTGGTGGCCCTCAATCCTAATCGAAAGGGCAATAAGGGAATCGAGGTCCAGTTGTATTTCCCGAGCTCGTCCTTTATACCCTCCGACAGTCCATGGAGTAAGGTGTCGGACAGAGCCTCCGGATTCCAGAAACTCTCAGCGGCCGATGTGCGAAAATCTACTGCGTAGTCTGCCACACTACGGGAGTTCTGATGTACCTGCAGTAGTTGCCGAGCCGCCTCCCTCCCGGGCACCGGAGAATCAAAAACCTTCCTCAATTCTGCCATGAATTCCTCCAAGCTCTGGCACACAGCAGATTACTGCTCCCACACAGCAGTTGCCCAGGAGAGCGCCCTTCCAGACATTATATACGCTATCCTCGATCGGTCCGACGGGAATGAAGAGGGCTGGAGTTCGAAGATGAGAGAGGACTTGGAAAGGAACGCCCGGCAGGTACCAGAATTGCCTGCATAACGTTCCGGAAGAAGTAAGCGGGGCTCTCGGGGAGCCGGGGTAGGTTAAACCAATCCACCACTAGTAGGAAGGTTACTGGGTGGGTGGGAGGTGTCAGATGTGGCGTGCTGCCTATGAGATAATTCACTGATTTGCTCCATTATTGCCTTGAACCCTTGGTCGTGGCGTTCCGTCAGGGAATGAAGCCCTTCCAGAAGGTCCTGAAGTAGCTCCTCATGTCTCCCAATGGTGGCTCCCTGCAGGGAGACAACGTGACAGAGCTGGTCCAAGTCTGCTGGGTCTGTCATGGCCAGTTCGTACTATAAGGGCACAAGGCGAAACCCAAATGCAGACACAGGAGGCAGATGGTAGAGCTCCGATATTTATTATAACAAAGGGAGTAGGCAAAGGCAGGTCGGGGACAGGCGAGAGTTCATAAACCAGGTCATTGTCCAAACAGTACCAGACGATATGCAGTCTCGAGGTCAGGCCAGGCAGGGATCAGAAACCAGATCCGAGTCCAAAAACAGTACAGGCTGGTATAGGGAGTCAGAACAGGCAGAGTGGTCAGGCAGGCAGGTTCAGAGTCAGGACAGGCAAGGGTCAAACCAGGAGGACTAGAAACAAACAGAGACTGGGCAAAATAGGAGCAAGGAAGAACGCTGGTTGACTTGGCAAACAAGGCAAACTGGAAAAGAGAGACAGGAAACACAGGGATATATACACCAGGGATAATAAGCGACACGTGGAGGTGGTGCGGACAATCACAAGGACAGGTGAACCAGATCAGGTGTGACAGGGAAAAGGGTGCCATGTGGGATGCAGCTATAATCTCAGTGCTTTCCCCCCACATAACGTTGTATTTTTCTTCTGTTGGTTATTTAAATCATGTTAATGGTGATATCTTGCCATCTATTGCTCTCTGATTCTCACTCCTGTTGGGATGTCAAGCAGGTGGCTGTCTGCGGGGTTGCTGTCAGAGAGCAGTGGAATGGCTTTGGAATATTCATTTTAAAAAGGCTCATGATCATCACTGCCATAGTGTGGGATGGATTGGTAGGTGGGTGGGTGGGCAACAAGATCTCATGGTTTTACCAGTTTTACATCAGATTACAACGTTTGTCCACGTTTCTCCAAACGTCAAATTTCAAAGTTGCTCTAAACGTCACATTTCAAGATGTTTTGGACACCCTGGGTTGGTCCACTGTTGGTGTCGGCACCTCGCGGCTGGTTAAGTTTAGACATTAATAATGGATTGGGTAAATTAAGAGTTAAGGTTTGGGATAGGTTTAAAACAAAAACAACTCCACAGTTAAATTTAGGCATTCATTCCAAATGGTTAGGTTAAGTTTTTGGAATTCATTTCAAATGGTTCGGTTAAATTTAGGCATTCATTCCAAATGGTTGGGTTAAGTTCAGGCATTCATTCCAAATGGTTAGTTTAAGTTTTTGGCATTCATTCCAAATGGTTAGGTTAAGTTTTTGGCATTCATTCCAAATGGTTAGGTTAAGTTTAGGCATTCATTCCAAATGGTTCGTTTAAGTTCAGGCATTCATTCCAAATGGTTTGGTTAAATTTAGGCATTCATTCCAAATGGTTAGTTTAAGTTCAGGCATTCATTCCAAATGGTTTGGTTTGGTTCTAAAGTTATTTTGAGCATTCATATCCAATTAGACGTGTAGGTAGTGTTAAGCTTTAGGCATTTTCAAATGGTTTAGGTTAGGAGTTTGTCAGGGGCAGGTTCATTCCTAATATTAGAGTTTTTAGGGGTGGGAGTTTGAGAACGCATTTTTTAATTTGGGAGTGACAAATGGTTTAGGTTAATAGCTTTAGGCAATTCATATCCAAATGGTTTAGTTGGTTAAGTTCAGTAGTTTTGCAGGGGCTCGATCGATGCATTTCCAAATAGGTTTAGAGTAGTGGTTAGGCTTTCGGTACTGTTAAGTTTTGGCATTCATTCCAAATGGTTAGGTTCAAGTTTAGCATTCATTCAAATGGTTGTTAAGTTCACTAGAGCAACTCCATAATCGAAATGTGTTAGGTTGAGATGATTTAGGCATTCATTCCAAATGTGGTTACGATTAAGTTCAGGCATTATGTCCAAATGGTTTGTGTTCTAAGTTTTTTGCGCATACATCATCCCCCTCCGACAAATGTTAGGATTTCTTAAGTTTTATTGCGCATCTATCCTCCAAATGGTTTTTCAGGTATTTATTACCGTTAGGCAAACCATTCATCTCCACATGTTAGGTTAACGGGTTTTAAGAGTCATGCTCATAATCGCAAAATGTTTATAATGGTTTACGACGTTTAGGCATTCATACTGCTCGCAAATGGCATTAGTCTTACAGTAGTCAGGCATTCATTTCAAATGGTTTTTGGTTAGCTCTTTTTTGGCAATCGTACATTCCAAACTGGCTTAGGGGTTTATCTTTTGTGTAGGAGTTCTAGGCTATTTTCATGGGGAGTCCTAAAAATGGTTTGCAGGGCAGTTTTACTGGGTTGGGGGGCAGCACTTTTTTTTCGGCGAACAGTGGCAATAGAGATAGGATTCTGCCCTACGGTCTGACGATTTTTTGGGGGCTTAGGTGCCAGTTCTCATGGGCCCACTTCTTTTCTTTAGGGCCGGTGTATATACTTACGATAGGGCGAGTGGACCCAAACAGGGCGTCAGTAAAAAACCATTGCTGCCGACAAACTTTCAGCAGCGCGCAGCTAGATATTCAATAGGCAGCTTTTGAATGTTTATTATTGGGGGATGGTAACGTCTCTGCCAGACTATGGGTAGAGGGTATAACTAGGCGACAGGGTTTCGAAATAAGGAAAGTGGTATGAAGGATCAGGCTGTGTTTAATAAGTGATAGGCAATTAAGGAACGAGAGTTGGTTTGTGCAGACAGGGTGGTAGATAAAAAATACAAAAGTATATAGATAAAGGTGGGATTAGAACACGGCAAGCACTCTGAGAACCCAGAATCGGGTTGGTAGAATAGTCGTCATCACTAACATTAGCTGACGGTGTTATAGCCTTTTGTTCGCACGGGAGTGCTTTTTTGACTAGTACTCTACGTGAACTCACCTTTCGGGTGGTACGGTGGTACGGTTAGACATCGATTGGCTGATTAAGGGGGTGGTCGAGGTCGCGGGCACAAGGTGATTCCTTTCTTTTGCGGGTGTGAATTACGGGGCTCATCACATGCCAGTCACAATACTTCGAACACAACAACACAACATGCAGCGACATTATGTATTTGGTCATAACACTCGTGCTGCTGAATTATTATAATCAGTTTTTTTTACTTATATAGGGTACTGAGGTTTGATTTAAGCGTTGGTTTGAACTTGTTGGATAGTTTTTGGTAAGCAGTTGGGATTCAATTTTGTATGATTTTGGAGGAGGGAAACGGTGGTTTTGGAAAACAGCGCTGAGTAAACACGAAGTTTTTATGGCGCATACACGATAGACAGTGATTAGCATAACAATCACCAAATTCAACACACTAAATTCATTTAAACACAACGAAACTCTAGTAGGTGATGAGTGAACATTTATGTGTTGACATGAATTGTGGTGACAAGCGGTGATACAACAAGGGACTTGTGAGTTGTTAAACGCTTGCCTAGGTCTCCCTACTGTATGTAGTAATTATTTGAATGGGACTCTGGACTGACTTGCTAACCTACGCACGAAACCTTTTTCACGAGGGGTGCCTTCTTCAATTTATATTTCAAACGGCTTTTCCGGTTCAAACAGTCAGTCTTTATTAAAGGGCTTATTAGGAGCGTGGTCGTTATCTTAAGTGCATGATGTGTGTGTGTGCGTGCGTTGCGGCGTGGCGTGCGTGTCGTGCGTGCGTGCGCGTGCGTGGCGTGCTGTTTAGAACACAGAGACGTTGGAGAGGTGAGAAGATTAGCAATGCAAATTACATTCCCTCCAACTGAAGTTATCTCTGCTTTGATTGATTTAGCTAACAAGGTGAATCCACTCGGAAGGGCCTGGCTTTTTCGTTGTTGTGACGTGACACCACTATGGTGAATATGATTCGTCTCCTTCTCCACGTACCAGTCTTCTGAGTCAGCTTTTCTTGACCTTATTCTTTATAATCCGTTTCATTCGCGGGCGCCTGCTGTGTGTTACCGAATGGCGCGGGTTGTAGTTTCCTTGTCTATGGCTCGTCTTGATTCGGTTCTCTTACTTCCTATCGTGTCGTCGAGGAGCCTGGCGAATAACCTCGGTTGTGCGTTCTTCGGTATGTGAGTTCACTGTACCTCGCTGGGGGAAAAATTTATATATCGAGGTGTGCATTTTTTGGTCCTTTCGTTTTGTTTTTTTTCTCTGTTGTATTTTTTCTGTTACCATCCAATTATGGGTTTTTTGCGTGGGCATCTGTCATAAGTTCCTATATATTCGTGCATTGGGGTACTTTCACACTTTGACCAGTGAGTTCCAGTGGAGGGTGGTGCGTTCCCTTGTCTCGTGGTCCCGTGATGCGCCCAGGTCTGTGTTCAACGGCTGAGTCGCTCTTTGGTGGTTTGGGTGCGTTGTCCTGGTTCACCGTTCGTTTGTTGGTTTGCCTTCTGGTCCGCTAAACTACTGTGTAAGCGCGTGCCAATTTGGGACACCAAGCATTCAGTGGGTCTTGCTGCTTACTGTGGTTGCTTTCTGATTTTGCTGTCGGGTCAACGAGTCAATCTTTGGCTGGTTTTTTAGCGATATGCTACGGGTTTTTTTCACCGTTTCTAGGTGGGTTTTGGGCCACATGGACTGTTCTGGTTTTCTCGGTGTTGTCGGGTTCCTTGAGCTTGGGGGCGGTTTTTTTATTTTCTGTTCGTTTTGGGTTCTTTTGTTTTTTCTTCTTGGTGAGTTTGCTTTAGCACTTGGATTGGCTTGTTTGGTCTGCGTCTTTCTGGTCGTTTGGGCTTTTGTTGTTTGCCCACGGAGGGGGTGGCTTTTGTGCGCGGGTCGCGTTTTGGCTTCGCGGCTTTTCTGCGGCTTTGTATGTCCGGGTTTTGCGTGCCCGAGACTTTCGGTACGCATTTATCTATTGCATAATTTCTGACTTTCGTGTCCCCGTGCCTGGTTGACACCAAATGTTTTTGCATTGTGTTTGTAGTCGGGGGTGTTCAGGGTTAACATACCGCATGGTGTGGCTTCCACGTCAAGGCTTTTCTGAAATTGCCAAAGTGGCTGGGACTTATACGAAGTTAAGCCACGTTGATGTATAAAAGTACTTGTATTTATGTGCTAAATATTTATATTTTACATCTAGAGGGCAAGGGGCGGTGTGCGTCAGATGGCACGCGGTGTATTTCGTTGATGAACTCGAAACGTAACAAAGTGAATTGACTAAGAGATCAAGGAAGACTGCATCAAAGTCTCAAAATTCAAAATGGAATGCAGGGATGGTTGAACACGTAAGGAGACTGGGAGCTAAATCATCGGTCTAACTACTCGGACCTACTGACGTCTTGTAGCGATCAAACAGATTCAACTTTGTCGTGAGTTAGACTAACATAGGGCTGGATACATTTGAGATTGATTCGGGAGGGAGGTGAGGGATAGGTGTGTCAAGTTGTCTGTTTTACTGTGGTTATTTGTATTTAGTTTCGTTTATTTTTTTGTTAGTTTGGCTATCATGGAATTATGTGCTTTTTTTATAGTCGCAATTAACAATGTGAAGGGTTTTGTAACTTTTACATGATTGAAAATGGATTTCTCGCGTTCTTCTTGAGGGCGGTTATTGTCCATGAGGGTTGCGCGAGAAAAGTGGCAACAATAAACTATCTGTTACACTTAGGCCAGCAATGGCCACGGATTAGAATCTTCATCAATATGTGATACTCTTGGGTGTACTTGGCAAAAATCGCAAATAAGGCAAAATCTATTACCTATGACTCAAGGTTTAAAGAACAAAGTGTAAATTAAAAAAGTGATAGTTTGTGAGTAACATAAACGCTCATTCGCGAGGTGCGAATGGAAACATTGCAGAGGGGAAAAAACATATTCGACCCCCTATAAGAGGGAACGGATGTAAGTTTGGACTATCAGTAGAGAGTCTACATTGGTTAAACAGACATGGTTCTCTCATCTACCATACTCTCCAGGCTTGCACAACTTGGTTCTCAATAAGGTTTCATCATTGTATTTTTGCAAGCAAAGTGCTGGGCTCGCAGGTTGGCAGTTTCCTAGGGCGTCTACTAGGATGTTCAAGTTTTAGCAGACGACTTTAAGGTGGTGTTTTTGCGGACCACAGAACACATTTTCCTTTTAACTACTGGAATTTAATCTTGTTCCTTTTAATTGAGTAGAAAAGGTAAATACTAGGAGTTGTAGTTTTTTTAATGGTCCATTGTTGGCTTGGGTGGGGTCTCTATGTTACATCTTCAGGGTCGGCTTGGGTGAAAGCGCGTTCTTTGTATTTATGTCCAGTGTGATTGTGGGGAGGACGATACGCTTTTGTTTTTATCGTTTCTTCATTGGTTTTTATTTTGTGACGTTAGTAGGGGTACCTGGAGGGATTTGATTAAAGCGTTGGTTTGACTGTGTTTGGATATAGGTTCTTTAGTTGTTGGTGAAAAATGTATCTCTCCTGCCCCGCTTTGGGATTCATTTGGTATGCATTTGGACGGAGGGGTGCTTCTTGAATAAGCGTTGCGGCTAAAGCAGTTTTTTTGGAATGTAAAGGCTTTATATGCAAACAAAAGGAATTTGATAGTATGGCGAGTATTTGTGGTGCCGAATCATCAGAATCGGATTCTTTTGTTCAAATAAACGTGATAATGGATCCTATCGTATCTTTTGCTTATTCTGAGATCTGTGGCTGTACCCGTCAAACTCCTTTGTATATTGACTTGTCGTTCAGGTGTGAGTAACATTGGGTACTTAGTATCATTCAATCGTAATTATATGTCGCGGCGTGTCGTAGGTAATAGGATTGGTGTGTGTATAGTTTTTTGAAATTTGAAAGTAACAGACGTGAGCATTAAAAGGAAAGCACTACATTCGTAAAAGCCACTCCTGTGTTGATGTCTAAATTCCTGTCATTCACTCACCATGCCAGATCTCTCTTGGCCGGCGTGGGTTCGAATCAAACATCCTGCATACATACTTTTGTTTGATTTGTGGCTACTATTGTAGCTGCATTGACGGTTTGTGTTCACGATGTTGGTCAGTGGCTCTTATGTGGCTTTCAACCACATTCCAACACTTTGGTTACGGATATTTCGAATTTTCGCAGTAGTATAGGAGGTGATAAGCTTGAGTACCATCTGTGTGTCGCGTGCCTTATTCTTTGTCTCAGACACGCTATTCGGCTTCTTGCTCTAGATTTTATGTAATTTATAATACTACATTTTATTATGCGTATCTATCTCTCTGAAAAAGACTTGCACTACCGCTAGATGTATTGTTATGATAGCTACTGCTACTTTTTATAAGATCGCTCAAAATCAGTACATAAAGCTTAACTTCTTGTTGACCTAGTATTTTACCTCAGGTATGCTTCTTATTGTCTTCCGTACCTATATGGTTTTCAACTGTCATATGCCTTGGTTTAATTCCTTCTATATAGAAACGAGGCATTTTGGTCCGGTGTGAAGAGACTATGGCTAAACGATAACGCTCTATTACACACTGGCTCAGCTGTGAACATTAGCTGGCTGTGAGTCTGAAACCTGTGAGAGCCGCAAGTATTCTAGAATAATAAAGCGGGTCACGATTAAAAGAATTATATTTGTGCATTTAGAATATCTGTGATTTGAATGGAAGCGGTAGCATTAATGTGACTGTACAAAGCGATAACGTTCGAAAGGTCATAGTACAGGTCAATATTGACGTAAATAGGATCGATGCCTTTTTATTTTGTTTACATTAGTAACTGATGGTTAGAGTATCTGAGAGAGCGGTGTCAGATGTCTTGGCTTACTTGCTAAGTCAATAGATAAGGATTTCTCCATGTGGTATCAACATGTACCACATAAGTGGTCCTAATTTGGGAGACAGGATTAGAGATGGAGAAGTGTTTTAAGTGCTTCAATTTCGATCATTCATTATTTTTGTATCTTAATATAGATTATCACGCGCTGTCTATACCCTGCCGCTCTCGTTCGGTCGAATTGGTAAGGAGTCGTTCGCCACTCTACCGAACGTCCTTCACTTTCAATAATCACGCCCACCGGCTCTTCGCCTTCTCAATCTGTTAGAAGGTCGGGTGGAAGGATTGTTTAATCCCTGTCATCCATCAAAATTGTAATTCTTCTGGTCAAGATAGGTTTTGGTCACTTCTCATGTACTTCTTTAACTTGGAGGACTCTTACTCCTCAGATCCGGCCGGGAGACAGAGACGTTCAGGTCTACTATAACACAGTGCTCACATGGCACAATACGATGTGATCTATCGTCTCGGGATAGCTCGTTCTAGTCTAGATTTTCTAGAGATGCAACTCTGTGTATCTTCGCTTGTCCATCTAGCATGGCTTAGATACAATAGAACGATAAAAAATTAAGACATAGAGAATAGCATAGATGATCCTTTCATATATTGCTGGATAGGTGGATCATATACATAAAAGACAGTATATCGGTCGGTTGCTCTCGTAGGGCTGTTCCGTTATATATCGAGAACCGATAATTCTCAGGCAGAATGACCGTTGAGACCTGGTCATCTTAGTACAATGAACTAAACGGAGCTTCAGCTCATGTTATTCCACAAAGGACCGAGCCTGAAGTCCTTTCTAATGACTGATTTCGTTCATCGGTAGTGGAATGGAGCCGCTCAAGGAGAGGACAAGCGAGACTCCTGGGGAGGAACTTTGGCCTCAGTAAGGTTATTATGAGTAAGTTTTGGACATGGACTCATGATAAGCCATGTGGAAACAGGTGGTGAGAGAGCACTATGTGCAGGAAGAAATCTGTTGTTTGTGCGGCTGGGTAGTGGGGGGAGTATTTTTTGTGCGCGTCTCCGCGCGAGGACTGGTGTTAGGGGCCTGCCATATGAGTTATGTATACTTCACATGAGGAGGAGTGGAGGAGGTATGGCGGGAGGAATGAGGCACAGAAAAGAGTGGAAAGGGCGGGTGCGTGGAGTGACAATAGAGATATCTTGTCTTCTTCTTCTTTCGTGCTCCGGTCGTATTCTTTCCATTCTTCCTCCGCCCGTTTACTTCAGGTGACCGCCATGCTTTCTCACGGCTGGCTTCTCTTTTCCCTGCCTTGGGTCTTTTTTTCGCGCCTTTGGCACACGAGCCGGGCGCTCTCGGGTTTAGCTCGAAACGGGCTGGTGCTCCCACTCTTTGGTTGGAAACCCTGGCAGCCCTGTGCGACTTTACTGCGTTCCCGTTGGAGTATCTCTGTTTTTTGTTTGTCAAATCAAAAGTTGCTCCCCATTGGTTGTGTCGCTTTGGCCCAGGAACAACGAGAACCGAACTTGAAACATGGTTGTTCTGCGCAAGGAGCAGAGAAGAAAAGAGCGGGATGGGAAAATGCTTTAAATTGTGGGCAGGATTAGACTTAGTTTGGGAAATTTGTGTGAGAATGTGCGGTTATAAGACAGAGTGGAGCGTGGCATGGGGCTCGGTCTTTGATTCAATGGGAAATTGTGGGAGTCAGAGGAGCCTTGGCATGTTGGACTGACGGAGAATTATGAGCCAATTTAT
Source organism: Salvelinus sp. IW2-2015 (assembly GCF_002910315.2). Lineage (NCBI taxonomy): Eukaryota > Metazoa > Chordata > Actinopteri > Salmoniformes > Salmonidae > Salvelinus > Salvelinus sp. IW2-2015. The sequence goes on from NC_036856.1 coordinate 30,008,049, forward strand.
AGGTGTGTGTATGTGTTTTGTGTTCAGGGAGGTGGAGGGTCGTTTGGAGAGGCAGGGTTAATCCAGGGGTATTGATGATCAGATTGGTGGAACGGCTTTGCTCATCAGCTGCTAAAGAAAACATAAGAGTGGGCAAGAGTTCAAGACATGACAGTGGCGACTTGTTATTACTGGGAAGCTTTTTTTTGGTTCTTCCATAGGAAGAGTGAGATACGCCTGAGATACATAGTGCAGGGTGGAGTATGGGTATTTGATATTCGTTTGACAGAATGGGATTACTTTTATTGAAATTTAGAGATGATATGGTATATGAGCAGTGTTGTTCTGTCTGGCCATGAGTAGGTGTGTTATATGGAGGTTTTGGGTTGTGAAACTGTGATGGACTGAGATGGTTTGTCAGTTTCAAATGTTGAGTTTTATGTCATATGGCGTATATTTGTAAGCAATATCTTTATAAGATATATATCTCAAATGCATAGTGGCGTTTTGACAGTGCTTATTGAGTATTGGGAGAGTGGAGTGGGGGGAAAGAGTATTATTAGTTACCTTGCAATATTCAATAAGGCTTAGGCGTAGATAAAGGATATTTTACCGTCGGTGTAGAGAATCTAATCCTGTTGCTTATTGATTGATATATATAAAGAGGTAAATAAAAAAAAAAAATAATATCTACTATAATGCCTCACTGCCATGAAGCATGAATTTCATCGCACCGGCTCCGTTCGTCGTCTGCTCGCCGAGGCAAACAGAACACAGATTGTCATTAATTAACCACTGCTAGCCTGGGGCCAGAGCTGGCCAGGGTGCCACATGCTTTGCCTGTTTATGACTTCACTACTTTTCTTTGTTCTCGACCATAGGTTTTTTGCCTGGTGTCTGGTAGCCAGGTGATATGGACAGACTTTTTTATTCAACCAATTACTCCGTACTCTTCTCCTTTACCGGAATGCCAGGATAAAATAGGAGGAGAATTAGAAGGCAAGTCAGGGGCTAACGCAACGTCGACTCGGACATACTCTTTAATCTCAGATTTTTACGGATTTAGGATTTACTTGTCCATTTCAAATGCAAATCAAATCCAATAATTGATATTTGTTTTTGGCACCGTTATAACCAAAGGAAATTTATTCCCGTCACATTTGTGAGTAAGCGGTTAAATTTGGG
>NC_036856.1:30009237-30011873 GCF_002910315.2 Salvelinus sp. IW2-2015
TATGGCATTCATTCCAAATTGGTTAGTTTAATGTTCAAGCATTCATTCCAAATGAGTATGTTTAAGTTTTGGATTCATTCCAAATGGTTAGGTTTTTAGTTTTTAGGCATTCATTCCAAATGGTTGTTTAGGTTCAGGCATTCATTCCCAAATGGTTTGGTTTAAATTTAGGCATTCATTCCAAATGGTTAGTTTAAGTTTCAAGGCATTTCATTCCAAATGGTTTGGTTAAGTTTTTTTTTGGCATTCATTCCAAATGGTGGTTTAAGTTTAGGCATTCATTCAAATGGTTAGGGTTAAGTTTGGCATTCATTCAAATGGTTAGGTTAAGTTTTAGGCATTCATTCAAATGGCTTTAGGTTTAAGGGTTAAGTTTAGGCATTCATTCCAAATGGTTAGTTTAAGTTCAGGCATTCATTCCAAATGGTTTGGTTAAGTTTTTGGCATCCATTCCAAATGGTTAGGTTAAGTTTAGGCATTCATTCCAAATGGTTAGGTTAAGTTTAGGCATTCGGGTTTGGGACAGGGTAAAAAAAAATACAAATAAAAGTGGGATTGAACACGCAACACTCTGAGCCAGAATCCTATTTCTGACTTGCCATCACTAACTACTCTGTAAGGTCCACCAAAGTGCTGACACACACACACGCACGCACACACACACACACACACGCACGCACGCACGCAATACACGATAACATGATTAGCATACAATACACAAATTCACACACTATTACACACACCTCTAGTAGGTGATGAGTAATTATGCAGATGTGTCCAGGGTGTAAAGTGTTACGTGCTAGTCTACTGTATGAGTAAACTCTGCTGACTAACCTAAACCTTAGGGGTCCTCTTCAAAGGCTTCGGTTCAAACAGCAGCTATTAAAGGCTTATTAGGAGCTGTGTTACTTAAGTGTGTGTGTGTGTGTGCGTGCGTGCGTGCGTGCGTGCGTGCGTGCGTGCGTGCGTGCGTGCGTGCATGTTTAGACACAGAGACGTGGGAGAGTGAGAAATTAGCAATGCAAATACATTCCTCCAACTAATTATCCTTGATGATAACAAGTGAATCTCGGAAGCCTGGCTTTGGTTGTGGAAGACAACAGGAAATTATATTCCTCTCAGTAGCTACCTGCGTGAGGCCCTATTCTTCACAGTTCCTGGGGAAAAAATACAGGGCATTCGTCCCAAATGGCACCATATTCCCTATATAGTGCATTACTTTTGACCAGAGTCATATGGGCCCTGTTCTAAAGTAGTGCACTAAATATGTAAAAGGGTGCCATTTGGGACACAGTCAGTGTCGCCATGGTTCCGATTGCTGTGTCAACAGTCATGGTGTTACCATGGTGTTATCAGTCACCGTGTCACGCCCCCACTCAAGTCCCAATTACGCCCTGACGGTGTAGCGATTTGAGGGACAGGTTGAGGGACAGGTTGAGGGACGGTGTGTCAGTGTCTGTCAGAGTTGGACTGATCCCATGGAGTGTTAGATTACAGAGCTCCTGCCTGAATCCCAAATACTTGCTTGAATCCCAAATACTTGCTTGCATCCCAAATGGCAACCTATTCCCTATATAGTGCATGAAATAGGTAATAAGCCCTGGTCAAAATGATTGCACTATAAAGGGAACAGGATGTAATTTGGGACTCAGTCAGAGAGCACATTGTAACAGCCATGGCTCTCTCTCTCTCAGTGCATCTCCAAGACATGTTGCAGTGGGTGGCCGGATCTCGCACAAGCCTTTTCCTTTTACTACTGGAATCAATCTTTTCCCATTAGAGAAAGGTACACAGCCTATGTGGGAGGCGCTTGTTGCTTTTTATTGGTGAATGGCTGTGTGAATGTTCTCCCTGCCCCTCCACAATATCTCTCTTTGTTGAACTTCCTTTCTCATCTGAGATCTGTGGCTGTACACCCGTCACCTATTGACTGTCTTCAATGAGTAACTACACACACACACACAAGCACATACACGTACACCTCTCCCCCCACCATCACCATCTTGTCCCCTTCTCTCTGCCCCTGACATAATGACTCGTTGGCGCTCTTTTAATTTGCCAGAGAGGGAGATCTTATGAAGAGCATGTAATTCCCCCTGGAGTTCTCTGGCATCTCCTTGATTAAAGTGGAGTTGAGGGAGGGAGGGAGGGAGGGAGGGAGGGAGGGAGGGAGAGGGGAGGGAGGAGGAGGAGGAGGATGGCGGAGGAATGAGGAAAGAGAGGGCTGCGGAAATATCACGAGGGTTAAAGTAAAGTGTGTCCTCTTGTTTTAAATCTCTCCCTACTCCCTGCCCACCATTCTCTCGTCGTCTGCCCGAGCCACAGAACACCAGATTTGTCTTAATTAAACCACTGCTAGCCTGGGGCCAGAGCTGGCCAGGGTGGCACTGCTTTAACATCTGCTACCATGTGTATGTGACAAATAAAATTGATTAGATTTTTGTACCGTTTACAAGGAATTTATTCCGTCACACGGTAAATTGGGGAAAAGGGCTGGACGGACCAAAGCAAAGAATGTAAATATCAAAGCCCCCTCTCCTACTTACCTGCCTATCCACTACTTACCTATTAGCACCACCTGGTGCGCTAACCAAAACAGGGGTGGTCCGCCCAGGTCTTTCCTAGTGTGCCTAGAC
>NC_036856.1:30013609-30014735 GCF_002910315.2 Salvelinus sp. IW2-2015
CTGGGTCCTGTAGTGGATTGTCAAGTTATACCCATCTTGGGATCGTCTGAGCAACCTGTCCTGAGTGGCAAATTATACCCATCTGGGATCGTCTGAGCAACCTGTCCTGAGTGGCAAATTATACCCATCTGGGATCGTCTGAGCGACCTGTCAGCCCTTATAGGCACTCAGTAGAGAGGTCCCATCTGCCTGCAGTAACCCAGAGAGCAGCAGACATAGAAATATAATTACTAGAATGTACATTCTCATTCAAGTCAATGTTCTGTGATTCTGTAATTCTATATTTATTTGGCAGCACACCAACTCAGAGCTCATTATCAGGGGAATTCTCTCTCTGTCTGTCTGGACGGAGCATGGCTGGCTGGCTCCTGGCTCATTTCCCAACATGTAAACAGCACCACGAGAGCTGCTGCTTAAAGATGGGTCCATGTGGTGGCAGGTGCTTTTCTATGCCAGACACGCACAAACCAAACTCATCTTAACTTAAACCTGACATGTGTCTTTCAGACATTACAGTATGACTCACAACCAGCCCACCCTCTCCCGTCTCTTTCATTCTCTCTGGCCACCCATCACCAGTGCACTTTTTCTTTCAGGGCACTCCATCAATTGAGGGGAGACGTTGCTGACTGTGTTGACTTGTAGACCTGAATGTTCCTGTGTCTGACTGTCAAAGTGAGGCCGAGAGGGTATCAGAATAGGTCATTAAGGAGCAGTAGCCATCAGGGAGGACAGGGATACACACTGGGATACACACTGGTATCACCATGTCTGCCCCCAGAGCCTATCAAAGAGCTCTGAGCATCCTGTACATGATCTGGGCCTCATACATCTTCCTTATACACCTGTACAAAGACCTACGTACTTACTATGTCCCTCAATGCCTAGCTATGTGAATGCAGACAGAGGTCTCTTCAATCTGTCAATATCTGTATTGTCCCAGAATGTGTAGAATACTGGGCCTCATACTTGTACCTTACCTGTAGAAATACCCACTCCCTGTACCTGTAGAAATACCCACTCCCTGTACCTGTAGAAATACCCACTCCCTGTACCTGTAGAAATACCCACTTACCCCTCCTGTACCTGTGGCCTCATCCCCCTCTCCTCCCGTGTACTGTGCCTC
>NC_036856.1:30015193-30089640 GCF_002910315.2 Salvelinus sp. IW2-2015
CCTTACCTGTTTGTCCCTCTCCCCTCCTCCTCCCTACCTGTGCCCTCTCCCCCTCCTCCTCCTACCTGTGCCCTCTCCCCCTCCTCCTCCCTAACCTGCTTTGCCCTCTCCCCCCTCCGCACCCCGACCGTGTCCTCTCCCCCCCCCTCCTACACTGCTGCCCTCTCCCCCTCTCTTCCCTACCTTGCCCTCTCCCCCTCCTCCTTCCCACCTGTCCCTCTCCCCCCTCCTCCCCTACCTGTTCCTTCTCCCCCTCCTCCTCCTCCTCCCTGTACCTGTGCCCTCTCCCCTCCTCCTCCCTAACCTGTACCTGTGTCTCTCCCCCTCCTCGCTCCCTTACCTGTGTCCTCTCCCGCCAACCCTACTCCCCCTACCTGTGCCACTCTCCACCCTCCTCCTCCCTGTACCTGTGTCCTCCTCCCCCTCCTCCTCCCTTCCTGTCCCCTCTCCCCCCTCTCCTCCCTGTACCTGTGTCCTCTACCCTTCCTCCTCCCTACCTTGCCCCTCTCCCCCTCCTCCTCCCACCTGTTGCCCTCTCCCCCTCCTCCCCCCACCATCTCCCGTCCGTCCTCCTCCTCCCCCCTACCGTCGTTCCTCTCCCCCTTCCTCCTCCCTACCTGGCCCCTCTCCCCTCCTCCTCCCTACCTGGCACCTCTCCCCCTTCCTCCTCCGTACCGTGCCCTCCTCCCCCTCCTCCCCCCTACCTTGTGTCCCTCTCCCCTCCCCTCCCTACCTGTGCCCTCTCCCCCTCCCCTCCCTACCTGTTGCCCTCTCCCCCTCCTTCCTCCTTACCCTGTGCCCTCGCCCCCCCTCCCCCCCCTACCTGTGTCCTCTACCCCGCCTCCCCTCCTCTGTACTGTCCCCTCTCCCCCTCCTCCTCCCCTACCTGTTACCTGTTCCTCTCCCCCTCCTCCTCCTTCCTCCTCTTACCTGCTGTCCTCTCCCCCTCCTCCTCCTCCTCCCTGTATCTGATTCCTCTCCCCCTCCTCCTCCCGACCTGTGCCCTCTCCCCCTCCTTCCTCCCTACCCTGTGCCCTCTCCCCTCTCCCACCGTGCCCTTCTCCCCCTCCTGCTTACCTACCTGTCTTCATCTGGCGCTGATCGTGTTTCCGTGTGCTCTGTTAACTAAGCAGGCTGGTGCATTACAAGAGGAATCTGTGGCTGTGACCTGTGCCAAACACCTTGTCACAGAAGCATTGTAGAGAACAATAGTCTCAGTGTGGAGAGGCTCTGCTCCTCTCTCTCGCAACATGCCCTGGGCATCACGGCTCAACCACCAGCCGTTACACTTAGGTCAGACTTTGGCTGGTGCAGTGGGTTTGGTCAGAAAACATAGTACTCAATTTAGGGAATAGGGTGCCATTTCAGACGCTGCCTCTCTCTCTCAGATAGTTTTTAACCAACCAGCCCTCACCTGACTCAACATGGCTGTGGGTCAGGGTGCAGTGACAAGGGTGGCATTTGCTGGCAGTTTGGGGAGTGTCGCTGACGTATCTCGTTTGGGATGACAAAGTAGTATCTGCATGACAAAGCCATCATTGTAGCTAAGTTATGTGTAGTCACAGACAGGAGAGTTCTAAGTTACTGTCCATCATGGTTCTACATTATACTGTTATACTGTTCAAATACTACAGTTAAGCCGTTCCATTATATATTGTTTACCATTTGGCATATTTGTTTTCCTGCGAAGCAGACAGTCAGTATTCCCTTAAAACGATGACAGTAAAGAAACCTATGGGATTACATGCTGAGGCATGTGAAATCCTTCTCTCTCTCCCAGGTATGGAGTGGGAGCAGAGACAGAGATGGCAAGACAACAGGAATGGGAATTGACAGTTAAGTCATTTACAATGGCATGCTAAGAAGTTTTGGTTACCCTCCCCTATTGATAAAGAGATGAGGGAGGGCAAGTTGACAGCAGTTTGTCTCCGTCCCAAATGGTTTCTATTCCCTATATAGTGTACTACTTTTAACCAGACCCCTATGGGCCTAGGTCAAAAATAGTCCACTAAATAGGGAATAGGGTGCCATTTGGGACAAAGCAGGTTGAGTGACAGGGGCAGACAGACAGGACATGTATGTACACCATCACTCTTGTGTGTAAATAGCTTCTGACTGACAGACTATCAGCTGCTTCACAATGGCAGCTCTCTTTCTATAGAGAGATTAGCTGGGTGGGAAACTACATCCTCAATTTGAAGAATTCCTTCCAAGATAGTGGGTAGATTAGGTGGGGTACCTTTTCCAAAGAATAGGTAATCCTAGCCTGGTTAATACTGTACTCACTATTGTTTCACTTGTAAGCACAGCTTTCAGTCTGCTTTAACTAGGCTATGGTGATTTTCCTCCTTAGAAATACATTACTGGGTAGCTATTAGTGAACATACCATGTATGGTAGTAACAAATCTCAGGCATTCATATCCAGTGTCAAGCTGACAGGAAAATACAACACTTCCATGAGCAACAACAAGTCTGCCATTCATTTTTTGTGGTAGATAATGCTACTAATGCAATCCTGGTAGTTGTTAGCCGTGACTGTCATCTGAGACCTGATGGAGGTTATATAATTACTGGATAACTCAAGTGTTTTGTTCACTCCCTTTCTTTTTTAGAAATATAGCATAGTTTGTCACAGACCATTCAGAATCGACAAACTAAGGGCTCTAAAAGAGAACGAATTCACTGGGCTGCTCTTGGGAGAGTGACACTTGCCAAGACAGGAGAGAGTCAGCATGAGAGAGAGAGACAGGAGAGAGACACAAAAGAGACAGGAGAGAGAGAGAGAGAGAGATAGAGACAGGAGAGAGAGAGACAGAAGAGAGAGAGAGAGAGACAAGAGAGAGAGACAAGAGGGAGGAAAAAGAGAGCGGGGAGAGAAGACAGAGAACGAGAGAGAACGACGAGAGGGAGAAGACATGTGCAGACAGAAGAGACGATGAGGAGAGAGAGACAGGAGAGAGAGAGAAAGAGAGAGAGAAGAGAGAGGACAGAAGAGAGAGGAGAGAAGAGAGAAAAGGAGAGAGAGAGGAAAGGAAGAGAGAGAGAGAGATGGAGAGAGAGAGAGAAGAGGAGAAGAGAGGGAGAGAAGAGAGAGGCAGAACAGAGAGAGAAGAGAGAGAGAGAGAGAGCAGAGGAGAAACAGAAGAGACAGAGAGAGAGGAGTAGAGCAGGAGAAACAGAGAGAGAGAAAGAGAGAGAGCAGAGAGAGAGAGAGAGAGAGAACGAGAGAGAGAGAGAGATGAGAAGAGAGAGAGAGAGAAGAGAAGGGAGAGAGAGAGAGAGAGGAGAGAGAGAGAGAGAAGCAGAGAAAGAGGAGAAGAGGAGAGACAGAACAGAGCGAGAGAGAGACAGAAGAGAGAGAGAGAGAGAGAGAGAGGAGAGAGAGAGAGAGAGAGAGAGAGAGAGAGAGAGGCGAGGAGAGAGAGAGGAGAGAGAGAGAGGACAGAGAGAAGAGAGAGACAGAAGAGAGAGAGAGACAGGAGAGAGAGAGAAGAGGCAGAGAGAGAGAGAGAGAACAGAGAGAGAGAGAGAAGCAGAGAGAGAGAGAGACGAGAAGAGAGAGAGAGAGAGAGAGAGAGAGAGAAGGAGAGAGAAGAAGAGAGAGAGACGAGAAGAGAGAGAGAAGAGAGAGAGGAGAGAGAGAGAGACAGAGAGAGAGAGACTGCAGCAGAGAGAGAGAGACAGACGAGAGAGAGACAGAAGAGAGAGAGACAAGAGAGAGAGACAAGAGAGAGAGACGAGAGAGAGAGAGAAAGATGAGAGAGAGAGAGAGACGAGAGAGAGAGAGAGACAAGAGAGAGAGACAGACAGAAACAACTATGACAAAGTGAAAAACAAAAATGGAGTACAGCTCGTGAAGCTCTGTCGAACACTGGGTCTGTACATAGTCAATGGCTGAGAGGGGACTCTTTTGGTAGGTACACCTACAGCTCATCCCTTGGCAGCAGCACTGTAGACTACTTCCTCACCGACCTAAACCCAGAGTCTCTCAGAGCCTTCACAGTCAGCCTACTAACACCTCTCTCAGACCACAGTGTATCTGAGAAGAGCAGCACCCAACCATGAAGCATCACGGCCCAATAAATTACATGGTACTAAACAGGCCTATAGATGGAGTGCAAACAGTACAGACATCTACCAAAAAGCAATTAGTAGGCAAAAAATACAATCTCTCCTGGACAACTTTTTAGCCTTAACATTCTCCTACAGCAACGAAGGTGTAAATTTGGCCGTTTGGAACATAAACTTTATATTTGACAAATTAGCCTCCTTGGCTAATCTAAAGAAGCATAAGAGCAAACCAGAAATAACAGAAAATGAAAATTTTTTGATAATGATTGCAAAAATCTAAGAAAGTCATTGAGAAATATATCTAATCAAAAACACAGAGAACCAGACAACAAAAATATACGCCTTCAATATGGGGAAACACTGAAGCAATACAAACACACCTTAAGAACAAAAAAAGGAAAAGCACATTAGAAAACAGCTGGATGGAATTGAGGAATCCATAGAATCAAACCACTTCTGGGAGAATTGGAAAATATTAAACAAACCTTATCAGGAGGAATTGGCTATCTAAAATGGGAATATGTGGAGAAATCACTTTGCACACCTCTACAGCAATATAACAAAGAGCCCAGAACAAAAAGATATACAAGAAAAATTACAAATCCTTGAATGAGTAGTCAAAGACTATGCGAATCCTGTGGATACCCCAATTACAGAAGAAGAATTATTGGAAAAACTAAGCAATCTCCAACCCAAAAAGCCTGTGGTGCTGATGGTATTTTAAATGAAATGATCAAATATACAGACCACAAATTCAAATTGGCTATACTCAAACTCTTCAACATTATCCTCACTGCAGGTATTTTCCCTGATATTTGGAACCAGGGATTGATCACACCAATCTATAAAAATGGAGACAAATTTGACCCAAATAATTACAGAGGAATTTGCGTTAACAGAAACTTGGGGGAAATTCTCTGCAGTATTATAAATAGCAGACTACACCATTTCCTTGACGAACACAACGTCCTTATTGTACAACAGACCACATTTCCACCCTCCACACTCTAATTGACAAACAAGTAAACCGAAACAAAGGCACAATCTACTCGTGTTTTGTAGATTTCAAGAAAGCATTTGATTCAATTTGGCACGAAGGTCTTTTTTATAAACTAATAGAAAGTGGTATTGGAGGGAAAACATATATTAAATATATATATTAAACATATTAAATCAATGTACACTAAAAACAAATGTGRGGTTAAAATTGGCAACAAGCAAACATACTTCTTCTCTCAGGGACGGGGAGTGAAACAGGGCTGCCCAATAAGTCCAACACTATTTAACATCTACATTAATGAATTGGCAAAAACATTAGAAGAATCGGKAGCACCTGGTATCACCCTACACAACACTGAAATCAAGTGTCTTGCTGTACGCAGATGACATGGTGCTGCTGTCTCCCACTAAAGAGGGGTTACAGCAGCACCTAGATCGTCTTCACAGGTTCTGTCAGACCTGGGCTCTGACTGTTAACCAAAAACAGTTCTATTAGAACACACCAAAAACTACACATATCTAGGACTAAATATCAGCAACACAGGTAGCTTTCACACGGCTGTGAATGAGCTGAGAGACAAAGCAAGAAGAGCATTCTATGCCATTAAAATGAACATTAAAATCGAAATTCCAATTAGAATCTGGCTCAAAATGTTCCAATCGGTTATAGAACCAATTGCTCTATATGGCAGTGAAGTATGGGGTCCACTCTCTAATAATGAATTCACCAAATGGGACAAACATCAAATTGAAATACTGCACGCAGAGTTTTGCAAGACTGTATTGCAAGTGCAAAGAAAAACTCCAAATAACGCATGTAGAGCAGAATTGGGCCAATACCCCCTCCTCATTCGTATAGAAAAAAGATCCATAAAATGTTTCAACCATCTAAAAACAAGTGACCCCAAAACATTCCATCACACAGCTCTACAATGTCAAGAGATGAAACCAGAGAAGAGTCCCCTCAGCCAGCTGGTTCTGAGGCTCAGTTCACAAACCCAAACCAACCCCATAGAGCCTCAGGACAGCACTCAGAAAATCTGGCCCAACCAAATCATCACAAAACAAAAAGAAAAATATATCACCTATTGGAAAGGCACCACAAAAAATGAAAGTCAACTTCAATGCTATTTTGCTCTAAACAGACAGTACATGGTGGCAGACAGTACATGGTGGCAGACTATCTGACCACTGTGACTGATAGAAAACTGAGGAAAACACTGACTAGGTACAGACTCAGTGAGCACTGTCTGGCTATAGAGACTGGTCGTCAGAGACAAACCTGGCTGCCCAGAGAGGACAGGCTGTGCTCACTCTGCTCCAAGGGAGAGGTAGAGACAGAGCTGCATTTCCTATTACACTGTGACAAATACTCAGACCTAAGAGAATATTTCTTTCCCAAAATTATAATTCAATACAAAGAATTTGAAACTATAAAAGATGAAGAAAAAATCTAATATTTATTGGGTGAAAAGCCAAAATGTGCAGTTTTGGCAGCGAAATATGTGTCCTCCTGCCACAACCTGAGGGACAGCCAGTGAAAAGTGCAATGTAATGTCGATAATATGTCCCGTTTTGTTTTGTCTTTCATACCATGTCATGTGTCTTCTCAGTCATGTTGACACTGGTCTACTACCATTGCTTTAATATACAGTGGGGAGAACAAGTATTTGATACACTGCCGATTTTGCAGGTTTTCCTACTTACAAAGCATGTAGAGGACTGTAATTTTTATCATAGGTACACTTCAACTGTGAGAGACGGAATCTAAAACAAAAATCCTGAAAATCACATTGTATGATTTTTAAGTAATTAATTTGCATTTTATTGCATGACATAAGTATTTGATCACCTACCAACCAGTAAGAATTCCGGCTCTCACAGACCTGTTCGTTTTTCTTTAAGAAGCCCTCCTGTTCTCCACTCATTACCTGTATTAACTGCACCTGTTTGAACTCGTTACCTGTATAAAAGACACCTGTCCACACACTCAATCAAACAGACTCCAACCTCTCCACAATGGCCAAGACCAGAGAGCTGTGTAAGGACATCAGGGATAAAATTGTAGACCTGCACAAGGCTGGGATGGGCTACAGGACAATAGGCAAGCAGCTTGGGGAGAAGGCAACAACTGTTGGCGCAATTATTAGAAAATGGAAGAAGTTGAAGATGACGGTCAATCACCCTCGGTCTGGGGCTCCATGCAAGATCTCACCTCGTGGGGCATCAATGATCATGAGGAAGGTGAGGGATCAGCCCAGAACTACCCGGCAGGACCTGGTCAATGACCTGAAGAGAGCTGGGACCACAGTCTCAAAGAAAACCATTAGTAACACACTACGCCGTCATGGATTAAAATCCTGCAGTGTACACAAGGTCCCCCTGCTCAAGCCAGCGCATGTCCAGGCCCATCTGAAGTTTGCCAATGACCATCTGGATGATCCAGAGGAGGAATGGGAGAAGGTCATGTGGTCTGATGAGACAAAAATAGAGCTTTTTGGTCTAAACTCCACTCGCCGTGTTTGGAAGAAGAAGAAGGATGAGTACAACCCCAAGAACACCATCCCAACCGTGAAGCATGGAGGTGGAAACATCATTCTTTGGGGATGCTTTTCTGCAAAGGGGACAGGACGACTGCACCGTATTGAGGGGAGGATGGATGGGGCCATGTATCGCGAGATCTTGGCCAACAACCTCCTTCCCTCAGTAAGAGCATTGAAGATGGGTCGTAGCTGGGTCTTCCAGCATGACAACGACCCGAAACACACAGCCAGGGCAACTAAGGAGTGGCTCCGTAAGAAGCATCTCAAGGTCCTGGAGTGGCCTAGCCAGTCTCCAGATCTGAACCCAATAGAAAATCTTTGGAGGGAGCTGAAAGTCCGTATTGCCCAGCGACAGCCCCGAAACCTGAAGGATCTGGAGAAGGTCTGTATGGAGGAGTGGGCCAAAATCCCTGCTGCAGTGTGTGCAAACCTGGTCAAGAACTACAGGAAACGTATGATCTCTGTAATTGCAAACAAAGGTTTCTGTACCAAATATTAAGTTCTGCTTTTCTGATGTATCAAATACTTATGTCATGCAATAAAATGCAAATTAATTACTTAAAAATCATACAATGTGATTTTCTGGATTTTTGTTTTAGATTCCGTCTCTCACAGTTGAAGTGTACCTATGATCAAAATTACAGACCTCTACATGCTTTGTAAGTAGGAAAACTTGCAAAATCGGCAGTGTATCAAATACTTGTTCTCCCCACTGTATTGTTGTTCTGATTAATATTGTTGTTGTAGTTGTTGTTAATGGTAATCCCATGTCCACTACTACTATTATTATTGTTGTTGGTCTCACCATTTATTTATATATAAATATATATGTTTTATTTTTGTATATGTATACTTTGACAATGTAAGTAATAATGAACTTGCCATGTCAATAAAGTCAATTGAATTGAATTGAATTGAGAGACAGGAGAGAGAGAGAGAGAGAGAGAGAGAGAGAGAGGAGAGGGAGAGACAGGAGAAAGAGAGACAGGACAGAGAGAGACAGGAGAGAGAGAGAGAGAGAGAGAGACAGGAGAGAGACTTATAAGATGGTCCCCTTGTAGTTTTTTTTATGGGAACATCCCCACCTTCCCTTGGGGTACTATTACAGTCTGCCATCTCTTAATGTGACACTGAACAGACAAAGACACGAATGGGCGAACGGTTCCTCATGGCATCCTCGCCAGATGACAATGCTCTTCCTCCACATTGTGAATAGAGATGACAACAAATGGTTAAGCTCCAACTCTTATTATGTGAGGATGGAGAGAAGAGGCTGTTCTTGCCCCAGTCAGAGCCTCAGAGCCCAGCGAGGGAGCGGCACTGATAGGCTAGGTGTTTCCCAGGGACAATCAGCCAGCTAGCCAATCAGTCAGCCAGCCAGCTGCCCAGGCCGCAATACCAACCAGCCAGCTACCCAGTCAACCTCTTTCTTCAGTCCCCTGGGTTATTTTGACAGGCTCAGTGTTTCCCAAAGCCAGCCCACCTGCTTAACAGCCCAACTAGCCAACCCCTCCTTAGATTCCCCTGGGTTATTTCTCTCTGTCTCCACTGGATCCTCCCTCCCTTTCACAGCCATTCTTAAGCTCTTAATTAAAGGATTTCCCAGTGTCTCACTCTACTCTTCTGTACTCTCCCAACTCTCTCGGAGCCAGACATTTGCGTCATTGTGTGCGTCCTAAATGCCAATCGGTTCCTTTTATAGTGCACTACCTTTGACCAGGGCCCATAGTGCACTATAAAGGAAATAGGATGCCATTTGTGACAGACTTATTGTCCTCAGATGGTACAGCACATCTTTTGGACATTTTCTCACATTATGGTGAAAGATCTTACAGAATCATGCATAGATCATGAGTATTAAACATCTAATCCTGAATAGATTGTCTCGATGTTGGTTATGTCACTAGTACTGCACAAGGATATCTGCACTTCACTGTATGTGTGAGTGTGATGCTTTTGGTCACAGTGAATATCAACAAGTCTGGATGCATCCTAAAGAAACCATATTCCCTTTATAGTACACATCCTCTGTCTCCTCCTGGTGCCAGAGAGAATGATTGTGTTTCTGTACCAATAGACACCCTTCTCCTAATAAATGACCCTTCTACACTCCCTGATGTTGCCCATAAGAAAAAACACTGGAACACTTCACATGCCATCACATTTTCATATTTAGTTTCATGTTATCATATGTTGCTTTACATGTTGTCACATGTTATCACATTAGCTTCACATAAGATCACATTTGGCATGTTTAAATGTGAAATTCATATGGTTTTTCTGTAAGGGTGACTCTCTCCTCTGTAGTACCTGTCATTGACAGAATCACAAATGTCTCCATCTCTCACGTTGTCAGGTTACTGTCAGACAAGGCTAACGACACGTAGTGGGCTGCGTCCCTAATGGTACCATTTTCCCTTTATAGTGCACTACTTTTGACCAGGGCCTATACTGCACTATAGGGAATAGGGTGCGATTTGGGACGTAGGTAGTGTTGTCACATCACCTTACTCATCGATACAGGCTTGGCTGCTGTCCGTCGCGGTCGCAGATGTCTTTTGCAGTGTCACTGATCCAGCAAGTGTTGTTCTCTAATGTACTCTAGCTTGTCCCGTTGAAGACCGTTCATTACTGTACCTGTGACACAGAGAACCAGACTTGGCAAAGGGACAGGAATCAATAGACAATACTGTTTCTGAACAAGCAACGTTTTTATTTCAACAGCAGCAACAGGCAAATCAAACAGGTTTAGATAAAAACATCAAGCCTGGTACAGATTCTGGTCCTATCTTCACTAGTTTTCTGGGATCAATTATTTCAAGGTCCTTCCAATGTATTTCCTTGCTTTCTAGAGCACCTGGAGATGGGGTATCTTTCCCCTTTCCACACACGATGGAAAAGAAGGGAAGCATGGAATGGGATTTCAGGCATTGATTTGATTACATTTTCATCCGTAATTTGGCAGTCTGGCTTTTGACCACACTTACCCCTGCAGATAGCCGGAGCAGGGCAGGCAGGGCCCTCTCTATCTGAATGCAATTCGGCCTGAGTGAAATTGCGTCTCACACTCTCCACAGATCCATGACGAGAAATTCCGTAGGTGGATTAGTCCCGCCTTGGCCTAGCGATATTTACATTAGGGCTGGATTTCACAGCGTTTTAAAGGTGACCACCTCATCGCAGCTCAAGGTTGTGGGATGCACAGGCCAATCAACAAGGAGAGCACAGACCCTGACTGCCAGTGTGGTCTCATATCTCAAGATGTGATGGAAGGAGTCACAGGCTGTGTGTGTGTGTGTGTGTGTGTGTGTGTGTGTGTGTGTGTGTGTGCTTTGTTGTTGTCGTGTTGTGTGTGTTGCGTGCGTGCGTGCGTGCGTGCGCGGGCGTGCATTACTGGTGCATTACTGGCATTACTGGTGCAGTACTGGTGCATTAGCTCAGTATTTCTCAACCTTTTCATACCATAGGCATTGTAGAATACAGGTGTAGGATCTTAATTCGACCAGTTTCTCACAGCAGGAAAGTAATCCTGCAGCAACAGGCAATGTGAATTATTGTATGGATTATCATGAATGGACATTTTTGTAAGGGTTGATAAATTGTTTGTTAGGGCATATCAAATCTGAATTTTAAAGTGAATATTACAAACTTTAGAAGCCTTTTTAAACTACGAATACACTACAAGTATGCATTTCCTGCAACAAGAGGGTGATCAAATGAAGATTGTACATCTT
Source organism: Salvelinus sp. IW2-2015 (assembly GCF_002910315.2). Classification (NCBI taxonomy): domain Eukaryota; kingdom Metazoa; phylum Chordata; class Actinopteri; order Salmoniformes; family Salmonidae; genus Salvelinus; species Salvelinus sp. IW2-2015. The sequence goes on from NC_036856.1 coordinate 30,026,542, forward strand.
TTTATATCATATATATACTCATCACAACTCTTTCTCTGTCTTTCCAGAGGACCAGATCCCTCATGGGTTCCCCACCATAGACATGGGTCCCCAGCTGAAGGTGGTGGAGAAGACCAGGACAGCCACCATGCTGTGTGCTGCCAGTGGCAACCCTGACCCAGAGATCTCCTGGTTCAAAGACTTCCTCCCTGTAGATATCAACAGCAGCAACGGGCGAATCAAACAGCTCCGCTCAGGTACAGAGTCTCTGCACGGTCAACACATACTGTGCTAAAAAATTGCAGTTCAAATTCTGCTGTTCTGCCACGCGTGCAATGATGTCCGAGGGGAATAAACAGTGGTCGTTGTTTGTAGTAACGTATTTGTTGTTGTAATATCACAAATGGACGTGGCAGTTTCACCGCTAAGGATTCCAGCTTTAAAGATGTCAATAAGTGTTTTCTATTACATTTTACTGAATTAAGCTCCGTAATTACCTCAGCGGCTCCTCAGAGGGAATACTGCTGTGTTCTGTGCCTATGGTGCCTACAACAATAGGTGCAGGCAGCCATTCATCTTAACATTATAACCAACTAGCAGGCTCATAACAACTCAGAAAGGTGGCCTGGATCCAAGCACCAATGACAACTGCTCAGAGCAAACCATTTGTCCATCCTCTATCACCTTATTTAGTAAAAGGAGCCACAACAAGGCTGTCCAGCTGTGCACAGCATACCTGCAGTGATTGGCCTATTCCCTTTTCTACAGTCACTTTTGAGGGAAAACATTTCAGGGCCAACAGTTATTCCAACAGTACCTTTAGCCAATAATGTGGCTGCCAAGCTGTGAACTTGCATATCAATGTGCCATAGGCCTCCCTACAGGCAGAACAGTTTATGAAAATGTTGGAGTCTAGGTCCCTACTCCCTAAACCCTTAGCCCCAGTGCAACCTCCAAAAGCGTTCCAGCTAGGCTTCAACTCTTGAACCCCTGGCAGAATAGAATATAATGTAGAAACTAGAGGCTTCCCCTCTGAACAGAGACACAGAGAAAGGAAAGGCTGAGAGACAGGCTATAGGATATCTCTGGTGTGTGTTGCAAATGACACCCTATTCCTTATAGTGCATTATAGGGCTCTGGTCAAAAGTAGTACACTATAAAGGAAATAGGATGCAATTTGGGACACAATCTATATGTAGCTTTGAAGCCTGTGGAAGCTGGAGGATTTTCCCAGGCAGGCCTCAGTTGCAGGGCCTCCGTTGCAGGCCTCAGTTGCAGGGCCTCCGTTGCAGGCCTCAGTTGCAGGGCCTCAGTTGCAGGGCCTCAGTTGCAGGCCTCAGTTGCAGGGCCTCCGGTGAAGGACAGATCCTCCCACCATACATTATTAACATGACAGCACTACAATTTGGTTCAATTTGGTTCATAGCGCTGGCTTGCCTTTCTCCTCACACATAGCCTGACAGCCAGATGGCACCCTATTCCTTTTATACTGCACTAATTCTGACCAGAGCCCTTTGCTCCACTATATAGGGATAGGGTGCTATTTGGGAAACATCCATAGTCCCACTGCAGTCAAACACAGATGGGCATATGTATTTTGTCTGTTCGTTTTTTTAAGTGCTGCCGTTGGTTAATTGTCTGTCAGAGGAACCCAGTAAAATACAGCTGCACTAGTGCCATGCCATCAACTTGACATTCAAGCAATTTATTTGTTCCAATACAATTCATTATGCGCTAGTGAGATTACATTTGCTCATAAATTAGTATCCCTATTACAGGACCTTTATCCATCAAGGAATGCTAATAGCTCCATATTTCAATTTGAGACCTTTGCACTGCTGGCAAATGAAAGACAGTCTGTGTCCTTTGTATGGAATGGAGCTCAATGCCCCCCTCTACTGAGGCTGTGTCCTTAATGGAGCTCAGAGCTCAATCCCCCCTCTACTGAGGCTGTGTCCTTAATGGAGCTCAGAGCTCAATCCCCCCTCTACTGAGGCTGTGTCCTTAATGGAGCTCAGAGCTCAATCCCCCCTCTACTGAGGCTGTGTCCTTAATGGAGCTCAGAGCTCAATCCCCCCTCTACTGAGGCTGTGTCCTTAATGGAGCTCAGAGCTCTATCCCCCCTCTACCAATGCTGAGTCCTTAATGGAGCTCAGAGCTCTATCCCCCTCTACCAACGCTGAGTCCTTAATGGAGCTCAGAGCTCTATCCCCCCTCTACTAAGGCTGAGTCCTTAATGGAGCTCATAACTCTATCCCCGTCTACCAACGCTGAGTCCTTAATGGAGCTCAGAGCTCTATCCCCCCTCTACTAAGGCTGAGTCCTTAATGGAGCTCAGAGCTCTATCCCCCGTCTACCAAGGCTGATTCCTTAATGGAGCTCAGAGCTCAATCCCCCCTCTACAAAGGCTGAGTCCTTAATGTAGCTCAGAGCTCTATCTCCCCTCTACTAAGGCTGAGTCCTTAATGGAGCTCAGAACTCTATACCCCAACTACTAAGGCTGAGTCCTTAATGGAGCTCAGAGCTCTATCCCCCTCTACCAAGGCTGAGTCCTTAATGTAGCTCAGAGCTCTATCCCCCACTACTAAGGCTGAGTCCTTAATGGAGCTCAGAGCTCTATCCCCCTCTACTAAGGCTGAGTCCTTAATGGAGCTCAAAGCTCTATCCCCATCTACTAAGGCTGAGTCCTAAATAGAGCGCATAGCTTTATCCCCTCTCTACTAAGGCTGAGTCCTAAATGGAGCTCAGAGCTCTATCCCGAATCTACTAAGGCTGAGTCCTAAATGGAGCTTAGAGCTCTATCCCCCCTCTACTAAGGCTGAGCCGTAAATGGAGCTCAGAGCTCTATCCCCCCTCTACTAAGGCTGAGTCCTAAATGGAGCTCAGAGCTCCATCTCCCCTCTACTAAGGGTGAGTCCCAAATGGAGCTCAGAGCTCTATCCCCCCTCTACTAAGGCTGAGTCCTGAATGTAGCTCAGAGCTCTATCCCCCCTCTACTAAGGCTGAGTTCTAAATGGAGCTCAGAGCTCCATCTCCCCTCTACTAAGACTGAGTCCCAATTGGAGCGCAGAGCTTTATCCCCAATCTACTAAGGCTGAGTCCTTAATGGAGCGCAGAGCTCTATCCCCCCTCTACCAAGGCTGAGTCCTTGATGGAGTTCAGAGCTATATCCCCCCTCTACTAAGGCTGAGTCCTTAATGGAGCTCAGAGCTCTATCCCCCAACTACTAAGGCCGAGTCCCTAATGGAGCTCAGAGCTCTATCCCCCCTCTACCAAGGCTGAGTCCTTAATGGAGTTCAGAGCTCTATCCCCCATCTAATAAGGCTGAGTCCTTAATGGAGCTCAGAGCTCTATCCCCCTCTACCAAGCTGAGTCCTTAATGGAGCTCAGAGTTCTATCTCCCCTCTATTAACCTCTCTGGGATATGGGGACGCTAACGTCCCACTTGGCCAAAAGCCAGTAAAAATGCAGAGCACCAAATTCAAATAAATTACTATAAAAATCTAACTTTCATGAAATCAAACATGCAATACACCAAATTAAAGCTACACTCGTTGTGAATCCAGCCAACATGTCAGTTTTCAAATAGGTCTTTTGGCGAAAGAAAACAATGCTATTATCTGAGGATAGCACTATAGTTAACAAAGAAGAGAAGCATATTTCAACCCTGCAGGCGCGACACAAAACGCAGAAATAAAAATATAATTCATGCCTTACCTTTGACGAGCTTCTGTTGTTGGCACTCCATTATGTCCCATAAACATCACAAATGGTCCTTTTGTTCGATTAATTCCGTCGATATATATCCAAAATGTCCATTTATTTGGCGCATTTTGATCCAGAAAAACACTGGTTCCAACTTGTGCAACGTGACTACAAAATATCTCAAAGGTTACCTGTAAACTTAGCCAACATTCAAACTACTTTTGTAATACAACTTTAGGTATTTTTTAACGTAAATAATCGATAAAATTGAAGACGGGATGATCTGTGTTCAATACAGGAGGAAAACAAACTGTAGCTAGCTTTCTGGTCACGCACCTCTACCTAACAGTACACTTCAAGTTATCCTCGTTCTGGATGGCCGTACTTCTTCATTACACAAAGGAAAAAGCCTCAACCAATTTCTAAAGACTGTTGACATCCAGTGGAAGCGGTAGGAACTGCAAGAAGGTCCCTTAGAAATCTGGAAAAGCCATTGAAAAGAGAGTGACCTAAAAAAAAAAAAATCTGAATGGTTTGTCCTCTGGGTTTCGCCTGCTAAATAAGTTCTGTTATACTCACAGACATGGTTCAAACAATTTTAGAAACTTCAGAGTGTTTTCTATCCAAATCTACTAATAATATGCATATCTTATCTTCTGGGGATGAGTAAATGGCAGTTGAATTTGGGTATGCTTTTCATCCAAACGTGAAAATGCTGCCCCCTATCCTAGAGAAGTTAAATATTTATAAAATATAAAATATTTCAGTTGTGTAAATTTCATTTGTTTAATTTGATGACTTTATTATTTCATTCAAGTCATCATCTCATCTCTATACGGTCTGACAAAATCACTATTTTAGTAGTTCTTCAAAGTAAATAAGGCAAACTTTTATGACTACTGAATACCAACTATCAATCACTTAGCTCATGTATTTTCAGGCAGCGATATATCAGGAAGCAACTGCTCTCTATCCCTCTTGATTGTACATTCTTCTGTCTCTTCTCTCTCTGTGACTGCCCCACATTAATCTAACATAGCAGGCATAAAAAAGGAACACACAGACCGGACAAGTAGGCGCGCAAAGTTAATTACCACAATTTCTGCGCTAATCTTTGCCAAATAATGGCCTGTTGGAGACTACAACTCCCTACTACACAATTCGGGCTTGATCTGATTTATCTCTAGAGAAACTACGCAATATGAGCATTGAGCTCAAAGGAAAAAAATGGAACGAAATGGAATTCGAAGTTGAACCAGACAATTAGTTGTTTAGAAACAAAAAATATCTGACATTTTGCTTAATCACTCAGCACTACCCTATTCCCTATATAGTGCACTACTTTTTTCCCGGGCCCATATGCCACTGGTCAGAGTGCCATCTGGGACACAACCCAGGTGATTGGTGATTCTCTCCACTGAAGCCTGTTATAGCAGTAACATAATTAGCTGAGTTTAATATGCCACCCTTTAATTATTATGAATATGTATATGGTTAATGACGACATGATAAAATGTGTTAAATATATACAGTAGTATTATGTCCTTGCGAAGGCAGAGCATGGACTGCTTAAATCCAAGGTAACAACCTATTTCTGTGCATTAATCCCAATGTATTTCTCCAACATATAGGAAAATGAATACCTGTCTACTGTATCCAGGACATTGCGAAAACATAATAAAGCTCTATTATTTTTCACAATTTGCCTAGAATATTCTGCTCTGAAATCGGCCATGGACAAAGCCTGTGATATCCATACGGAACTAAAACCAACCTTAGCTCAGTCCATGGAGGCTGTATGTCTGTCCTGGCAGGTCTCAGCGTAGACCCAGTCATCTTTAAGCTGCTGATGACCTCATCAACATGGGACACACAGCTTTTAGGGGTCTTTCCGTCCTCTCAACCTCTCCTCCACCTGTATGCTCCTGTTTAATGTGTGGATAGTGGTTTTGAGTCATTATCCAGATCATGTGTATCTGTATAGTAACCAAACCGACCCCTCCAACATTTGTCGCATATGACTAGATATGCCCAAATGACCCCGTACTAACAACTACAGGAATATGAATCACTGAATGCAACCAATTATTTGTAAGGCAAGATATGCAGCTAGTTAGGTGGTGGTGCACAACATATAATAACTCATAAACATGTATTTTACATGGGCCATTCGATACACATAGTTAAACATGTATTGTAACTGAAATAACTAGTTGAGACATATTAGAATTAATTGGTATGCTAATAAGCAGCAATATCATAAGTTAGCCTACTGTATTCAGGGCACAGGTTTCTTAGTATTGCATCAGATGCTGTATGTAACCTGTGTTTCTGTTAGCCTCATTACAACAGGAAGTTGAACACCCCAGATCAGTTAGATTGTCTAGACGTAGTCTCTAGAGATGATCAGAATGCTTAAGGTACCAGTCAGAAACAGACCCATTGAGGGTCAGACCATTCAGGACTGATGGTGATGACCAGGTGTTAACACAAACAAGCAGGTGGAGAGAATAAGTAGCTTTGTGATCATAGCAGACTGACAGCTCAGTAGCACAAATAGCCAGGTGTATAGCACAAACAATCATGGGAAGGAAACAAATAGCCCGACAAACACAACATTAAGAGTCAGGATTATAGCACACCTACATCTAAAACACATAGCCTCCAGGTGTGTTGTATAAACAGGCAAGTTCAGAGAAAAAGTAGTCACATGTATTAAGATAATAGGCATTCGGAACAATAGCTCTGTATGAAATAGGTGTTGGTTACAGAAAACCTACTTAGTCAGTTGCCACTCTGGTACACTCACACCACATAACAGAACACATAACATAATACATAACAGAACACATAACATAATACATAACAGAACACATAACATAATACATAACAGAACACATAACAGAACACATAACAGAACACATAACATAATACGTAACATAAAACATAACATAATACATAACAGAACACATAACATAATACATAACAGAACACATAACATAATACATAAGAGAACACATAACATAATACATAACATAATACATAACAGAANACATAACAGAACACATAACATAATACATAACAGAACACATAACATAATACATAAGAGAACACATAACATAATACATAACATAATACATAACAGAACACATACCATAATATATAACATAATACATTTCATAACAAATAACAGAACACATAACAGAACACATAACATAATACATAACAGAATACATAACAGAACACATAACATAATACATAACAGAACACATAACAGAACACATACCATAATACATAACATAATACATAACATAATACATAACAGAACACATAACAGAACACATAACATAATACATAACAGAACACATAAACAGAAACACATAACAGTAGTGTTATATCCAGAAATTAAAAATGTGATTTTATTATTATTTTTCTAACATGTTGAGGAGAAATAACTACTGGAACGCAATAATCAGGCTCTTCTTCACTCTGCTTTTTCTTCTCTTCTTTCTCTCTTTCTTTCTATCTTTTTCTCTCTCTCTCTCTCTCCTCTCTCTCTCTCACTGTCTCTCACTGTCTCTCTCTCTCTCTCTCTCTCCTCTCTCTCTCTCTCTCTCTCTCTCTCTCTCTCTCTCTCTCTCTCTCTCTCTCTCTCTCTCTCTCTCTCTCCTCCTCTCCTCTCTCTCTCTCTCTCCTCTCTCTCTGTCTCTCATCTTTGTACTAATGCTTCTCTCTAATCTTATTTGCATTCAAATGACCCACCAGTGACACCAATCAGAGGTAAGAATGCCGGGTACAGAAAAAATGTCCACTCATGTCATCCTTCCTGTCCTCCTCCTCGTTCTCCTCCTCCTTTTCCTCCTCCATTCACCTCACAATGTCCCCATCTCCAGTTCTCTGTCCTTCTCGCTCTCTTGGGCTGGACTCCTTCTCTGATTCAGCGCATGACCCTTTCTAAGTCTGTCTGGTCTATAGCGCCTCTAAAAAACACAAACATCAAAGAAAGAATATTCTAAATCCTTACTAGACATCCCATTCAAATTAAGCCCGTCTTATTATTCACCTAAGAAAATTGTTAACGTTGTAGAAAGAAAATGAGGGACCTGCTTAAAGTGTAGATTTCCAAAACATATGATTCATATTTTGAATGGCAGCTCTATCCCATGTTTAGGTGGTGATCTCTTGGCCACTCTTTCAGGTTTTATATTCCTAGACTCCCCGCGATGAGGCTGAAATGACTCTATTTGCATACCCAGCGTATGGTGGGATTGACACCTAATGTGATTAGTAGTCAGTTAAGTGTTGTAGAGGTGATCAATGCTGACCCCTGTCTGAGCACTGTCCTGAGAGGCTGTACTCAGAGACAGGGTGAACGAATAGGTAGTAGACTGCATCATTAAAGGTTCAACTTCCCTGTAAGCCCTCCAAGGGCAGAGTGAGAGTGGAGTTCAAACCTCTTTGTTGTGGGGCTCCTAGAATCTTCATGGCTGCATCTCAAATGGCACCATATTCCTACATAGTGCCCTATTCAGAAGTCACAATAGTGCACTATATAAGAAATAGGGTTCCATCTCTTTGACTGAGAAGTCATCATATACCTCTCGCAGCTTGATTAGCTTATTTTATACAAGGTAGAATAAAATACGCTGCTCGATAAGCTGCTCAGGCAACTTGATTAGCTTTTTTTATGGCGACAGGTAGCCTAGCGGTTAAGAGCATTGGCTACCTGCCAGAGCCCTATGGGCCCTTGTCAAAAGTAGTGCACTACATGTATATAGGGAATAGGGTGTTAGAAGTGTCTAGAAGTTAAGCCGCCGGAAGAGAGAATGATAAGACCTTGGATAGAGAACTGTACATGGAACAGGTCTCTCATTATCATTCTAACACAATTGCATTGTGATAGGGAAAGGAAATATCTTGGCGGGAAGAAAGGCTTACCTGTGTTGGGCTCAGTGTGTGTGTGTGTGTGGTGTGCTGATGTGTGTGTCGTTGTTTGTCGTGTACAATGTGTGTGTGTGTGTGTGTGTGTGGTGTGTGTCGTGTTGTGTGTGTTGTGTGTGTGTGTGTGGTGTGTGTGTTTGTGGTGTGTGTGTGTTGTGTGTGTGTGTGTGCCTCGTGTGTGTTGCTAGTGTGTTCGTGTGTGTGGTGTGTGTGTGTGTGTGTGTAGTGCTGTGTGTGCTGCGTGTGCGTGTGTTGTCGTGAGACGTCATGAGCGTGCATGTGTGCGTGCGTGCGTGCATGTGTGCGTGCGTGCATGCATGTGTGTGTGTGTGTTTGCCTGTGTGTGTACAAGTGGGAGTGTAGATGAGTTTGTCTACGTGACATGTGTAGCAACAGTATACACATCTCAGACAGAATCTCCTTGGTGACTGACATAAAACATGGCGGCTGCTGGATGAAGATATATCTGGGCGCCCCTCCATCTCACCTAACTCCAGATCCACATGGATGTCACCACACCACTCTTTTTATTTCTATTTCTGAACTTGTGTGACGAAACTCATCCCATATGATGCATTTCAGGATTAACTTCTGAAATATATTCTCCCATTTCTTTTCTATCAATGTTCTGTCAGCCCATCACTGATGGCAATCTGCATGATGTGTGTCACATCATGGTCAACAGCATCACTCTACCTAACCGCCAGACACACAGTCATATTGTCTGTCTAAACCAATCAACAATCTACTGTATATGAATAACTGTTTGTTGTGTAAATAAAAATACACTGGGATGTATGTTATGGTAAATGATGAGAGAAAATGATCAACCGTTGTGATCACTCTGAGTGAGCAGGAATCAGGTAAGTTGTGTTGCTGATCAAGGCTTCATTTGTCTTCCGTTCTGGACAGGGGCCAAAGAGGACTATAGTAGAAATAAAGGAGCCTTTCACCTTCTAGTCTGTTTTGACTCAGTTGTTTCCTCACCGTTTGAGAAATGGTTCCCGTCCTCACTGTCACCAACAGTAGTTCAGGTGATAACACCTAATCAGTGGTGAACAAAGCAGAATTGATTAGTGATTTGTGACTAGTTCATCTGTGAGGCTGAAGGCTGAAGCTTTGACAGAGTGATGAGGAGAGAGTTAAAGAACAGCAGAACTCTTAGTGATTCCCATCTCTCTGTACTGACATTGTCGTCACTCACAGAATGGCGTAGGCCTGTATTTGACTTTAGTGTTGGAAAGTGAGAAGATAAATATGTTTTCTGTTTATGAGACACCAGGTGTACAATTCCTAACCTTTAAACTACTGTACACCTTTGAATTCTTTGCTTTGCTTTTATCCTCTGTGCAGACTTACTGTAACGTCAGGATGACCTGCAGTTCCTGTTCATAACCACATATGGGTATTTCATGGAAAATACTACTGCATCATTCCTGCAGAGTATAGGTCCCTTATAGGAAGCCTCATGTCCTCTGTGCTTTGGTCTCAATGTTGACAGAATATCTGTCTGCTGGATGGGCTTGCGGTCAAAACGTTGGTTGTTTTGATATACAGTATACTGTACATGTATGACAAGTCGGCTCGGTTATTTCTGTTTTTGTTTAGGCAAAACAGGTGTGTGTGCGGATGGGTGAGTTTGAATTCATGTATATGTCTGAACACACATATCATCAGTATGTGTGTTTGTGTCCCAAATGGCACCCTGTTCCCTACATAGTGCACTACTTTTGACCAAGGCCCATAAGGCTCTGGTCAAAAGTAGTGCACTGTGTAGGGAGTAGGGTGCCATTTGAGACGCATACGTTGTATCCCGTTCTATCCGTCTGAGTGGACTCTGAGCCTTGACAGTCTGTCCTCTCTCTTCAGGAGCTCTCCAGATAGAGAACAGTGAAGAGTCCGACCAGGGCAAGTACGAGTGTGTGGCGGTCAACAGCGCCGGGACCCGCTACTCGGCTCCGGCTAATCTCTACGTGAGAGGTAAGTACCCTGCCTGGGTGAGCAGGTCTCTGCTAACAGTGGGCATCATCCACCCACCTATGTCTGTTCTATTCTATCACTTCCCACAGTGCTCGCTGGTCAAGTGGTAAAGGCTAGTGTAAACTAACCCACTCCACAGCTACACAACAGTTGAGTGGGGTTAGTTTACACTCAGGGCCGGATGACCAAACGGGCATGCAGGGCTAGGGTCGGGGGCCCCCCAGATAGCATATGACAGCACAATGTGAAGAATTGCAGTATAAAACGGCCTGTTTCTCTTTCATGGCAAAATGTGTTGAAATGCAGGAGGTTAGCGGGGGGGGGGGGGGGGGGGGGGGGGTGGCTAGTCCGGTCCTGCTTACACTAGCTGGTCAACTTACCCATTCTTCTCCACAGCGAGTCCCGTTTAGCTATACAAATTCTTCCACATGGATCTATTCAAATCATACCTGACTGGCTGGAAACTGACAATTCAACCTACTACTTCTTTTCACTGGAATAATAGAGCACTCGTAACCAAGTCAACTGGTCTGTTAAACCAGTCAAAACTGTCTGTTAACAGTCAACTGGTCTGTTAAAACAGTCAACTGGTCACTGTTTACCAGTAACTGGTCTGTTAAACAGTCAACTGGTCTGTTAACCAGTCAACTGGTCTGTTAAACAGTCAACTGGTCTGTTAACCAGTCAATGGTCTGTTAACCAGTCAACTGGTCTGTTAACAGTCAACTGGTCTGTTAAACAGTCACTTGGTCTGTTTAACCAGTCAAACTGGTCTAGTTAACCAGTCAACTGGTCTGTTAAGCAGTTTAACTGGTCTGAAACAGTCAACTGGTCTGTTAACCAGTCAACTGGTCTGTTAACCAGTCAACTGGCTACGCTAGTTAACCAGTCAAACTGGTCTGTTAAACAGTCAACTGGTCTGTTAACCAGTCAACTGGTCTGTTAACCAGTCAACTGGTCTGTTACACCAGTCCACTGGTCTGTTAAACAGTCAACTTGGTCTGTTAACATCAACTGGTTCTGTTAACAGTCAACTGGTCTGTTAACCAGTCAACTGGTCTGTTAACCAGTCAACTGGTCTGTTAAACAGTCAACTGGTCTGTTAACCAGTCAACTAGTCACTAAACCAGTCAACCAACCAGTGAACCAGCAAACCATTCAGTGAAAGTCTCAGCCTAACCTGTTGGTGCCTGTTGTGTCTGTTCTTGCTCTATAAATGTTTTGTCTGTTCTCTGTGGGGGGGGTGTATTTTTTATTTGTTTTTCATTCTCTTTTCTCCTGGGAGATTGCATACTTTTAATAACTGTCTCCTGTTATTAGTGTATTTGACCCCATTCACCTCACAGGAGTTGAAGCAGGATGTTTTGACTCTTAAGAGGTGAATGGGAGGTCAGATGTGGTTTCACCACATCGTCTTGGGTTGCATCCCAAATGCCACCATATTCCCTATAAAGTGGACTACTTTTGACTAGTGCTCATAGGGCTCTGGTCAAAAGCAGTGCTCTATATAGGTAATAGGGTGCCATTTGGGACGCAAGCTTGGTGAAGTGGAGGGAGTTATTATAGGCTGGTGGTACATGTGCAGTCTTGAAGGAATACAAACAAGGTCAATAGACACCTGGATGGTTACTGTTATCCTGAGAGGAGGAAATTCCCAGATCAACAAGATATTCATTCTATGGCTGCGTCTCAAATGGAACCCTATTCCCTAAATTGTGCACTGCCCTTCTGTGTTCTTCTAGTACAAAGTGAACAGGGCTGATCAAATCAAACTGAACCTCCATGGTATTTTAGAGAGGAAGTTTTGGCAGCAAATAATTCAATTAGCCACTATTCCACCATCCAATGTCAGCTTGTCATGCTTCCATGCTTCAACTCTAGTTGATTCCATATGACCTCGCGTTTACATGTTTTTGACAGTCCTATAGGTTTTCAACAGTGCTCATTGCAAACACATTGAAAAAGTTCCTTAAGGACAAATAATGAAGTTATTCACACCTTATGTTACTGAGACCATTCAATATTGGTTGTAGATTACCATTTATCCATTTCCATACCATAAATATTTCTTCATATGTCTTAATTAGTGTCTTAATCAAGTCTTAATTCATGGCATCACATAAATTACTTTGTTCTTCAAATTAAATGTTAACTAGCTTCCAGTAGGATAATATGTTTTCCTTGCAGAGTTATAATTCTTAAGTCAATGTTATAATGTTCCCTCCATCTAACTTCTTCAGATAACTTCACTACCAAAAACGTGTAATTACTCTGACACATCTATACCACAGCATAAAAGCAGCAGTCCTACCCTGCATTGCAGCAGATGCCTTCTGGGTAAATTGTCCCCTGATTGACCCCCGACATACAGACAGGAAACATCCTATGGATGTGGAAACCTGACATGTGTCCCATTCGCTTGAATGTTTGCTGCATTGTGGAACAGTTTGTAATGAACGACACATTTCCCCAAAACGTCCTTGTAAATTCTTGAACAGACTTTGAGGTACGTTTTCTCCCGTTTGGTGGGTGTGGTGAGGTGTGTCTTGTAGCAATGAGTTACGTGTTTAAAGGGCAGTGGCCAGGCTGACAACATTCCCCAACCCACAACCCAATCACTCCCCGTTTTTAAACTGGTCGTTCAGTACCGTTTCCGTACAATTGAGTGTTCCAGAACATGAAATCGTACTGTACATAGCCCTGGAAACCTCCTCATTCAGCCCGGCTCGTGAATTCCTCCAGATTATGCAGGTTGACGTTTATTTTCACGAGTCTTGTCCTGGAGGCAGAACTGATCGATTTCCCTTTAAATAGGCCAGCTGCAAAGTCAGAATTGTATTTATTGTAAAAATTCATGAAAAATTAGCTTTTTGGTCTTAATTTAAGGTTACGGTTAAGCATTAGGGTTCATTGGGGTTAGCAATGTGGTTAAGGTTAGGGTTAGATTTAAAATTGTATGACTTTGTGGCTGTGCTAGCTAGTGACCACTCTGCAGAGCTGCCTTCAGAACAAGATTCATGACGACAAACGCTAACCTGCCCAGATTACATACATGACCCATTCAGTGATAAGGAAGTGATAAAAAAAACTAATATAAAAGACATATAGAGGAGATTATATCCTGCTGCGCTCCCCTTTTGATCTGGGTTACGTCCCAAATATCCCCTACACTCTATTCCCTCTATAGTGCATTACTTTTGACCAGGGGGTTTCATTTGGGACGCATACCTTAACTCGGACCACATGGCAGAGGGAGTGCAGATGCAGAGAATACAAATTTAGCATTGGTCCGTTTGATGAATGGCATTTAATATATGTATGAGTGTTCTGTAATCAGCCTGCACATGCCCTGTGACTGAGTAAGAGGTTGTGTAATTGGTTGCTTGTGTGTGTGCGTGTGTGTGTGTGTGTGCGTGCGCACATGCATATGTTACAATCCTGCAGTATGTGCATGTGTATGTGTGCGTGCAATGTGTGTGTGAGAGCAGATTACATCTCACACTGGAGAGAGACATTGCGTTTGAGAACGCAAATAGTATTTTTAAGTGTTCCTTACACTGTGAAAAAATTCTGCATATTCTATAGGAGTATTTTTCACTGAAATCCCTCAGTCCATTATGCGTTGCCATGGATTTTTACTTTATTGTTGAATAATTTGAGAGAAAAAAAACGTTATACTCTGTGCTGAAATATCACTCTACTAAACCTACAACTGAAGTCATTAAGGTCAAGACTACCAGGCTTTTTCATGTGTGTTGTTTTCTTACTCATTTCTGTATCTGTACAATGTGTTCTTGTCTGAACGGGTCTAACTTCTGTCTCTCCAGGTGTGTGCTCTACTTTACCAGGGTTGTCATTTCCTTTGCACATTCTGATGCCTGAAATAGAGTGTGTGTGTGTTGCTGGCTGTTCACAGCTACCTCGCCACACACAGTGTATGTGTGTGTGGTGTCCCTGGTGCTATGACCGCAGTCGTGTGTGTCCACGACAGACACCCCTGTGTGTGTGTGGGTGAACTGTGCGCCGTAGTTGGTCCGACATGTGTGGTTGTGTGCGTGTAAGTGTCTGGTGTGTAGCCATGCTGTGTGCTGGCCCGGTCCACCTGTGTGCGTAGTGTGGTCCCGCGTAGTGCGGCCAGTCGCGCGCCCGCACCGCGTCCGTGCCTGCTTGCCGGCGCTGGGTGTGCCTCGAAGGAAACCGCGATAGGTTTCCCTTCTCCCATCACAATCTTTCTAAATCTGTACTGTCCTTGCCTTCTGTATACGTTCTGTCCTCTCTCAGCTTTTTCTTTCTGATCACGGGTGTTCTTGTATCATATAGCCAGACTGTATAAGGGAGCGCATTTCACCAAATGCTTATCCTGCTATGAAAAAGAAGTCTCACCATTTGTCTGTGTGCTTCTCATGTACTGTATGTGGTTTGCCTTAGTTTCACTCAAGGTTTCATGGGTTTTCTGAGTTTCTCTGAAACCTGTTTGTGTGTGTATTTTTTGCTGTGATTTTTTTCCGTGTGTGTGTGTGGTGTGTGGTGTGTGGTGTGTGGTGTTGTTTGTGTGTGTGGTGTGTGTGGTGTGTGGTTGTGTGTGTGTGTGTGTGTTGTTGGGAGTTGTGTACGTGTGTATGGTGTGTGTGTGGTGTGTGTGTGTGTGTGTGTGTGTGTGTTGTGTGTGGTGTGTGTGTGTGGTGTGTGTGTGTGTGTGTGGTGTGTGTGTGTGTGTGTGTGTGTGTGTGGTGGTGCTTGTGTATGTGTGTGTGTGTGGTGGGGGATTGTGTATGTGTGTGGTGTGTGTGTGTGTGTGTGGGTGTGTGTTGGTGTGTGTGTGTGTGTGTGTGTGTGTGTGTGTGTGTGTGTGTGTGTGTGTATGCATGTGTATGTGTGTGCGTGCTGGAGATAGATCTGTGGCGTGGTCAGTGTATAGCTCTGTGGTCAGTGTATTAGACTCTGTGGTCAGTTTAGCTCTGTGGTTCATGTTTAGCTCTGTGGTCAGTGTTTAGCTCTTCAGTTATAGCTCTGTGTCAGTGTTGTAGCTCTGTGGTCAGTGTTTAGCTCTGTGGTCAGTTTTAGCTCTGTGGTCAGTTGTATAGCTTGGTCAGTGTTAGCTCTGTGGTCAGTTATCTTGGTCAGGTTTAGCTCTGTGGTCATGTTAGCTCTGTGGTCAGTGTATAGCATGTGGTCAGTAGTCTGTGGTCAGTGGTCAGTGTATAGCTCTGTGGCAGCCATTTTGCGTGTGAGTCTCTGACTCTGAGTGTATGACTAGCTCAGAGTCAGTGATGTCAGTGATGTTTGATTCACACCCAGCCTCTCTGCTCCTCCAGTGGCTCTCTAAGAAGGAGTCAATGGGCAGAGTAAATGTGGCCTGACTTAGCTACCGGCAGGACACTGTCAGCTCTGTGTGCATAATGAAGTCTGCTTGTCAGCCAGGGAGACTCTGTCTGTGTCCAAATGGCACCCTTATCCTTTATAGTGCACTACTTTGACTCTGGTCAAAACTAGTGTGATTTCTAGGAACTAGTGTTCCATTTGGAGCGTAGCCCTGACTCTGTAATTCCATCTAATACATGATGGGAAGGGAGGGGCTTAAGGGCATGAGAGTAGCAGGAAAAGGGAGGAGTGTGTGTGTGTGTGTGTGTGTGTGTGTGTGTGTGTGTGTGTGTGTGTGTGTGTGTGTGGTGTGTGTGTGTGTGTGTGTGTGTGTGTGTGTGTGTGTTGTGGTGTGTTGTGTGTGTGTGTGGTGTGTGTGGTGTGTTGGTGTTATATTCATGTATGTACTGTATGAGAGATGTTGCTATGGTGTTCTTTGGTGTGTGTATCAATGCACTGGCTTTTGTCTCCATAGTGTTCTCTTCACTTTCTCTTTTATGGATAAGCGGAACTATTTGCCTGTTTTACTCTCTTTGTTTCTCCTTGTCTTCTTCCTCTTCTTCTTCCTCTTCCTCCTCTTTTTTATCTTCTTGTTTTTTCTTTTTCTCTTTTATGTTTATTCCTTCCATCATCATCGCACCCCGCCATCCAAAAAACAATCCAAACCTCACCAAATCCTCTCAGATCAACGAGAAGGTTGGTTTCTTTTCACTCTTCACCTTCCTGCTTCTCCTCCGGTACCCCACAGTGCACCCAGGGTCAGCGGACTGGAGCCTGGCAGCACCCACGGCATCAGGCTGGGTGCCAAGGCCCGTCCCGGCCTGATGGGCCTCTCAGGAACCTACCTGCCTTTACCAACCGGAACCTCCTATGTGCATCTCCTACCTTGTCCCTACCCCTCAACCATACCACTGCTATGCTGCTTGCCTCCACCCTCAACCATCTACACTGTTATATGTCTTTGAATATGCCTGGCATGGATGGGTCTTCTCTGTTAGCTTCAGTCTGTCAAGTCTGGACCTTGTCTGTGTTCTCAAGTGATCCTCACCTCACCTGGGGTGTGTCTATTCCATCCCACCATCCGTCCAACCATGGTTGTGTCCCAAATTGGCACCCTAGTCCCTATATAGTGCACTGCTTTTGGCCAGAACCTCATGGGGCCTGAGCCCTCACATCTCTGCTGCCCACAGGCTCTCACTAATCTAGCTGAATGCATCACTCACCTTCCGTTACCTCTCATCCATCTACATCAGCTGGTAGCATAGCTCTCCACCATACAATCTTAGAGAATACAGAGACATAAGGATCATACATTGACTTTGCCCTATCTAAGATAATCACTCAATGCTGAATCATGAATAGGGGTTGGATGTGGATTTCTTTCTCATCTAGGGAGTAACAATAGGCTATCAGTAGAAAGCATTGCAGCCTTGGCTATATCCATTGTTTATGATATCTTGAAAATGAGGAGCGTGTGGGCTCTGAGTGATAGAACGGTCAGGTCTTATATTATTTCGACACCAGCCGTGTGGTTTCTCATTGGCTAATGGTATTAATCCTGGGGTCATTGAACACATATAGGAATGTTGCATGAAGCTTAAGAGATCAGAACTATTTACATAAAAGTTCAAATTTCAATATTTTCCTTTTTCCCAACCACCCTGGAACGCTTAACCTATTTAGGAGAGAGTGTTGTGTTATTCTGGTTAACTGGGAAAAGCCTTCAGAGTTTTCGAGTGTTTAAATGGGCTAAATCAGCTTTGATTGTTTATTTTGGAATCAGTATTCAATTTGGGCTTCCAGATTTAGTTCACAGAACAGTGAGAGCAGAGAAAAACAGGGTGACGGAGAGACTACGGCGGAGAGGAGGATCATTATTCTTTAAAAAAAATGTTTCTTTATTTGAAGGACCCAGTGTGTTTTCCCATTTTTTTTCTAGTCTGTCTTTTCAAGCTTAAAGCTGAGGTGAGGAGTTGTCTCTCTGTAGGGGAGGTAGATAAGAACCGTCTCAGCCACCCGACCCTCCTGCCAACTCATACATCAGCTAGGCACTTTCCAAAATGGAGATCCGTGCTAACAATTTACCTCCCAATAATCCCAGACAGTCTAATGCCTTTTCTCTAATAAAGCACTATATTTTGGATAGATAACCAACTCCTTCCTCTCCTTTGTATTATTCATAAATACTTACTTAGTTACTTTCATTGATAGAGAAGGAGCTGCAGGAGATGCTGTAATCTCTTTCTCTGCCTCCTCTCATTGCCAATATATTATTTTCCCAGTTCAGTTGGCTAGGAATCTCAACTCTCCATTCTATCTGCTCCAAACAGATAACAGAAGTAGCTTTCTGCATGCTTGTAGCTTTGTCAGAAGACAATTGGTCAGAATAGAGAAATATTCAAAGTCCATGTAATGTATGATATACAATATGTTGTACTGTATACCAGTACACATTAATGCTTGCATTGTGTGTTACACATCTAATTGAGCATTATGCATTCCCATGTCAAAGTGCATTCCATGTCAAAGTTTCTGTCAGAGAGTTTCCAAAGCCATAACCCATAGTATTGAAGAGACTGTTTGGTGAGAAATGTTGGTTCTCTCTTCTATGTAAGATGTTGGTAGACCAATGCTCCTAGATCCCAGCACAGAGTATAAAGAATGGACGAGAACCTCTTGTTGGACCTGGAGCTCATCTTGTAACCAGATGACTTCTTCATGTTGTTGTTTGTTTTGTTTACTTGTTGTACAGCGGTCAGTAGAATCCCGTTTTAGTCAATACAGTGTGGTCTTGCAGTAGCTCCGCAGGCAGGCAAACTGAAGTTGAATAGTTTTACTGACATCGATTAGACAAGGACTTTGAGTTGGTCTGTAAATTACTACAGGGATAGTTGTGTAATTGTTTATTATATGACCATTTTGTGTGATCACTCAAGCATGGCATCATGATCGTAGCTGCTATATAGCTAGCTAGTAATGTGCTTGATGCTTTGTTTGCCTTGTGCCTGGGCTGCTGCATGCCTTGCTTGACAATATCTGTGTGCCAAAAATGTGTGTGCAACAACGATTGTGCTTTCACCCCCCCACACCCTCCACCCCCTACCGCCCTCAGCTCCAAATCCTTACCTTTTCTTTATCAGGACTCTGCTTCCAATCCCAAATCCTTCCTTCCCTCCCTCCTTCTCTCCCCCTCTCTCTCTGTGGCATGCCAATGAAGATAAGAGTGTGTCTGCATTATAACTGCCAGCTTCTCATGTTGCTACTGCTGATACTACTTCCTCTGATACTAAAACTGCTTCCTGTGAAACCAGTGACTAAACCCCACGGCGTTCTCCTGCTCCCTTCTACTGCGTGGAGGATGACATTAGTTCTCTTCCTCCACCACTTTCTGGTGACCTTTATCCTTTGACCTGTACCACCACCTCCATAGCCAATAATAATCGAGATAACCCCTTGTTATAACCTTTCTGAGTCACTCACTCAGTCAGCAAATCAACACTAACCATTGTGTGATCATTTTCCATATCCATGGGTAACCTCCAACCTCCTCATCCTTCTAATAATGTACACAGTGACTAATGTTGGCTTGCTCTAATTCCTCCTTCTATGCCCTGCGCTGCCCAGCATGTCACTTTGACACCTTGCAGACTCCAATCTAACACATTGGTGCATTTCCTCTGAAAAGCTGTGAGTCACTCGACCATTGGCCTCAAATTGATTACAGAGGAATAGATGTACACATCTCAAAATCTCAGTGTTTTCGTGACTTGAATAAATCACACTCAGACTTTATGTAAGGTTTGGTGCATACATAGATTGTGCACATGGCACACATCCATGCATGAACACACACATACAGTGCATTCGGAAAGTATTCAGACCCCTTGACTCTTTCCACATTTTGATACGTTACAGCCTTATTCTAAAATTGATTCAATGTTTTTTTCCCTCATCAATCTATTCACAATACCCCATAATGACAAAGCAAAAACAGGCTATTCTACATTTTTGCTTATGTATATAAAAAATATTTAAAAAATGAAAAATCACATTTGCATAAATATTCAGACCCTTTGATCAGTACTTTGTGGAAGCACCTTTGACAGCGATTACAGCCTCGAGTCTTCTTGGTTATGACACTACAAGCTTGGCACACCTGTATTTGGGGAGTTTCTCCCATTCTTCTCTGCAGAACATCTCAAGCTCTGTCAGGTTGGATGGGGAGCATTGCTGCACAGCTATTTTCAGGTCTCTCTAAAGTTGTCAGATCGGGTTCAAGTCCGGGCTCTGGCTGGGCCACTGAAAGACATTCAGAGACTTGTCTCGAAGTCACTCCTGCTTTGTCTTGGCTGTGTGCTTAGGGTCGTTGTCCTGTTGGAAGGTGAACCTTTGCCCCAGTCTGAGGTCCTGAGCGCTCTGGAGCAGGTTTTCATCAAGGATTTCTCTTTACTTTGCTCCATTCATCTTTCCCTCGATCCTGACTAGTCTCCCCGTCTCTGCCACTGAAAAACATCCCCACAGCATGAAGCTGCCACCACCATGCTTCTCTATAGGGATGATGCCAGGTTTCCTCCAGATGTGATGCTTGGCATTCAGGCCAAAGAGTTCAACCTTGGTTTCATCAGACCAGAGAATCTTGTTTCTCATGGTCTGAGAGTCCTTTAGGTGCCTTTTGGCAAAGCAGACTGTCATGTGCCTTTTACTGAGGAGTTGCTTCCATCTGGCCACTCTACCGTAAAGGCCTGATTGGTGGAGTGCTGCAGAGAAGGTTGCCTTTCTGGAAGGTTATCCCATCTCCAGAGAGGAACTCTGGAGCTCTGTCAGAGTGACCATCGGGTTCTTAGTCACCTCCCTGACCAAGGCCCTTCTCCCCCGATTTTTCAGTTTGGCCAGGTGGCCAACTCTAGGAAGAGTCTTGGTGGTTCCAAACTTCTTGAATTTAAGAATGATGGAGGTCACTGTGTTCTTGGGGACCTTCAATGCTGCTGAAATATTTTGGTACCCTTCCCCAGATCTGTTTCTCAACACAATCCTCTCTTGGAGCTCTATGGACAATTCCTTCGACCTCATGTCTTGATTTTTACTCTGATATGCACTGTCAACTGTGGGACCTTATATAGACAGGTGTATGCCTTTCCAAATCATACCCAATCAATTGAATTTACCACAGGTGGACTCCAATCAAGTTGCAGAAACATCTCAAGGATGATCAAAGGATGGAAACAGGATGCACCTGAGCTCAATTTCTAGTCTCATAGCAAAGTGTCTGAATACTTATGTAAATTAGGGAATTTACATTTGTTATTATTAATACATTTGAAAAATTTCTAATAACCAGTTTTTGCTTTGTCATTATGGGATATTGTGTGTAGATTGATGAGGGAAAAAATGGATTTAATCAATTTTAGAATAAGGCTGTAACATAACAAAATGTGGAAAAGGTGAAGGGGTCTAAATACTTTCTGAATGCACTGTGTGCGTACAAAATCTGAGCCTGGGCTGAGGTAAGGTAAGGTGAATACAGTAGAAGACATAGGCTTAATGAAAAAGGGATTTTGTTATGTTGTGTTAGTGTAGCACCAGGGGGGGGGGGGGTAGAGGAAGAGAGGGAGTGAAAGAGGAATAGCAACCTCACCTCACACCCCATGCAGCATTCAAGTCACATAAAACTGAGCTGTTTGTATTAGAGGAATAAAACTACCATTTTGGTCCCCTGCCAGTTTGGAGAGATGTATCTGCTGGCCAGCCAGGGCTGGTGGGCCCTAGAATAAGTACTATATTACTACTTTGCCTGCATCATTTTGCTGTGGTAAGGAAATAAGCAAGTCATTTCTTTGTCATGATGATAAACACTGTTTTTAAGAGAGTTGTGATGTGAATAATATTGCCTCTATTTTATCTTCAAACACAAAACAGAGGTCTGCTACAGAGTTCTCCTCCCGCTTCCCAAATTAAATTCTGGCTACATCGCAAAAGGCACCCTATTCCCTACATAGTGCACTACTTTTGAACAGAACCCATTGGGCTCTGGTTAAAAGTAGTGTACTATATAAGGGATAGGGTGCCATTTGGTTCGGTGTTTTGCTGCAACCTTGGATCTTTCCTGTTCAAAGAGAGATGAAAATGGGAACGTTAGTTATTTATAGGTCTCATTCTCAGACAGTATCATACTGCTGCTTACTGATGATCAAGAGTCTCAGCGCTGTCTGAAAGGGGATAGTTTTGCGGGTGTCTTAATGCGAGTTCCTGCAGATCTGTGTGTGTTGGGAGATCAATTGAGAATTGAAACGTCAAGGCCTGGTTTTGGCTGCTTGCTGTGCTTCACCTGCAGGATGATTTACAACCTCCGCTCTGTGAGGTTATAGCAACAGAAATACAGTCGTAAAATATGAGATTGGCAGTAGTGGCACCCTGATACATCTAAAAGTTTTGCAACTCGACTTTTAAAAAGTTTCCTCTTTCTGAGATTTTGACCTGAGATCACTCTAAAACGTTAAACGGAATGGCCCATAACTTTGGCCTAGAGCCAGCCCTCTCCCCTCGTCTCACTACCTCTCTATCTATTTTTTTTATCTCTCTCTCCTCTCCTCCTCCTTCCCTTCTTCCACCCTCTGTCGTTCCCTCTGTCCGCCACGTCACGTTCTCAGGCAAGGCCAAACTCCGTGGGAATCCGTGTTAATGTCAACCATCTGTATCACAGACCCTTATGGTTCTCTCCCGCCTTCTTTTCCCCTCCCACCCTTCCTCCCACCCTTCCTCCCACCCTTCCTCCCAGCCGGTCCCAGCAGATAGACAATGCAGCGCTTGTATTTACAGAGAGGACGGCCTCCAACACCACCACTATGTTCTCTCTCAAGATTACTATCTCCTCTCTTGTCTCACTCATTGAATGACTCACTGAGCCCATGCAAATACTGGACATTAATTTCTCTAAGTTATTATTCACTTGGTTGTAACTAATTAACTTAAATACTGTACGTGATTGAGCCAAAGGAAGACATTATGTGTGCATAGTACAGAATCCTCTTTCAGTTTCTTTGTTCAAAGAAGTACCGCTCCCAAATTATACAACACTAGCTATACCCTGCTGTGTTTCATTTAAGTTGTCAGGCAGTGCAAAGTGAAAATGTTATTCAGTGTGAAAGCCTAAGGATCTGTCCCAAATGGTACCCTATTCCTTATGTAGTGCACAAATTTTGAACAGGGCCCATATGGCTCTGATCAAAAGTGGTGTACTAAATAGCGAACAGGGTGCCATTTGGAATGCAGGTCAGATCTGTCATAAACCACTACATCTCTCCCTGTTTATCTGACACAGCATGTAGTTCTCCCCTTCTACCCGGTGAAAAGACTGTAAGCCACCATCTAAGCCCCTCACAGCCGGAATATTCACAATTTGCGCTTAAATGATACTTTGTGAGTCACATTTCGTGACCATTCTTAGCCTCCCATTCAAGGGGTGTGTGAGCACTTTATCTGCTATGCCATTGAGCTATGTATGTTTAATGCATACAGAGAGAGGAGCGTTGCAGCATTAAGTCAGATGTAATGAGCTGTACTTCCCAGCACTTAAGGGGATTTCTAATGCTGTATGGGAGATAACAATGTTCTATTCACTCGCACTTAGAGACAGAATGAGTGGTAGTTAGCTAGGTAACTCTGAATATGGCAGGGAAGCGTTAGCCTAGCAGCAGCAGTATCTATCTCCAGGTGCGTCTTAACCCACATATCAAAGCAGGAAATCCAAATGCACTCGTGAGAAATCCAGCTTTAGGCCTTAGCCTTTTTTTCTCCAAAAATAACATGAAAGGGGAGGAAAGACCTGTTTCACAGTTGCGTAATAGATATATGTAGTACATGATTTGGCTGAAGTTTCCCACCCTAACTAACTATAGCAGGGTTGCCGTATGCCTCTATTGTCCCAGAGAACAGCATACAGCGACAGCCAGGCCTGACTATCAAGGTATCAGGCTATCCCAGCCGCCCATGCATTGTCCCCCATCAAACCTCCAGTTCCTTGCCCACTCACCCTCCTCTGCTCTCCACCTGCAGTGCGCCGTGTGCCACCCCGGTTCTCCATCCCGCCCACCAACCATGAGGTGATGCCGGGTGGCAGCGTGAACCTGACGTGCGTGGCAGTGGGAGCGCCCATGCCCTACGTCAAGTGGATGATGGGAGTAGAAGAGCTGACCAAGGAGGAAGAGATGCCCATTGGGAGGAACGTGTTGGAGGTCACCAACATCCTCCAGTCTGCCAACTACAGCTGTGTGGCGATATCGTCACTCGGCATGATCGAGACCACCGCGCAGATCACTGTCAAAGGTGAGAGGGCTGGGAAAAGTGTGAGAGAGGTTGTTTGGGATTTTGACTGTTTGTTGTGCATGGGATGCAGTGAGTTAGCTAAGTTGGGTATCTAGAAAAGTAGCCCTCATTTAAGATCAATATGTCAACAGATGGATCAAGATCCAGATCAACATCCATCTGAGATATTTTATAGTGAAGAGGAATATAAGATAGACATTTTAGGTACAGTATGTCTCTCCATGTCTTAGACTGCACTATCAAATCTTAGTAAACTATAGCTCAAATTGTATTTTAAGTTTTGCTACAGAAGTCTTTGTTTCTCGTCTCCAGTCATCTGTCTGTACGTCTCAGAGAGAGTCTGGTAAAGGGGTCGTATTTAAATGACTAATCCCTCAGACACCAGATGACAGTGCATGCATTCATATTCTCATCAATAATTCAACATGGCTGAGATTTTTCTTTCCGGAAAAACCAACGATGACAAACTACTGTAGCTCGCAAAGCATCTCGAGTTTACTTTCCCATTACAAAGTGATCGTGCTTTCAGGAAATAGGTCTAGTCACTGTATCTATTATGTACATTTTTTAAATAAAGGGCTTAGCTATAGACTAATGATTCCAAATATAATTGGTAATAGACGACTTTGTTAGTTACATGTGAAATGCTTGAAAACAAAATACGTTATCATAATATCTCTCCCTTTCTCTGAGGTGAGTTGAGCAGCCATGAAATATGGAGAGAAAGTGAAGTCAGTTCATTCTCCTAGGAATTGTTATTTGCACTCACTGAAACAACACATAATATCAGTGTGAGTATTTGTGATGCTTGAATACCTATTAGTCTAATCAATCGTTAATTCACTAGAGTTATTAGAGAGAATCTCAATTAGTTTTATGAAAGATGAGTTTTGAACAGAGGGAAGTCTACTTCTTCACTGCTGACTTTGAGAATGAGTGGGGTCCTATGGCAATACTAAACAAACACAATATGACTATCAAAAAGCAAATAATACGGTAAGGGAAATACATAAACACATATCCAAAAACTCCCCAAATTAGCTCATGATATCACTTACAGTGTTGCCAGATGGTGGGATATTTTCAACTGTTGGTAGAGGCTCTCTCTCCTCTAGAGACTCCTACTGATGAATAAGTATTCTGCATAAAAGGCCCTAACGTCATCTAACGTCATCTATCTTAACATCACTCAGCACTCAGAGTTATACTTTAGAGGTTTCACATTGTTCAAAGACAAATAATGCTTCCGTCCAAAATGGTACCCTATTCCTTACACAGTGCACTACTTTGGATCAGAGCCCCATGGGCCCTGGTCAGAAGTAGTGCATTATATAGGGAATAGGGTGCTATTTGAGATGGAGCCAGTAATAGCAGATGTTGAGAAAGGCGTCGGGAGTCAGGCGCTGCAGCTGTATGAGGTTGTTCTCTTGCTCTAATACCTCTCGGTTGCTAATGCCCGTCTCACGTCTGCAAGGCGAGCTGTTCTCCCTGTTTTACACTCCAACGCCTCTTACTTTAGCAGATCCATTTGGACTCTGACAGCGGTACTTTCATATACAACACAAAAGTGATTTAGCATCCATTTTCAACCAAAATTGTATTACAATGATGCTCTTTCCATTTGCGATGGAAATAGGAAAACCTGGGAGAGCGTGTACATTACCATTACCGTGAGGATGTACATCTTGTGTTTCAAACTCAAACGCTATGCCAGTGTAGAACACAATAGTATTATATTATACTCTTAAATGTTATGTAATTTGTCACTTTGCAATTCCATAGAATGTCAAATAATTGAAAAACACCACAAGAAATCCTAGCACAAAACCAGCCAGATAACTTCCATTAATTTCACTCCATTTTACATTGAGTCAGTCTGCTTCAGTCTACTTTCTATTTGGGTTATTTATATCAGACTAACACCAACTGTTCTTCAGTATCTTTAGACGGTTAATATTATAATTTTGTATTGATACTCCTTTACCTCACATTGAACACATTTTTCATTTTGCCAAAGGGAAGCCTCAAGCCCTGAAATTGTTTTTTTGGATCAATATATAAATAAAATGAAAATAGAAAATACACATTACTCTATTCATCTCGCTATTCAAGACTCTCAGGTTAATTGAAGGAGAAAGTTTTGCCCTAGATAGCAGAGAAGGAGAGAAAAGGCTTTCTATTCAGAGCGAGCGAGAGAGTGAGAGTGTGTTCTGAATGGTTGGTGTTTTGCCTGTGAATAGGCAGAGTGGGTGTCACACTGGGTGAGAGACTTTGCTTTGAGAGATAATGAACATGGCTGGCTTGGCCCCTCCAGTGACAGGTGAGGGACTGAAAGAGACAGGCTTCTGAATAGTGATTGACTGATAGGATGTGAGTGCTGTCCTTCTCGCTCTTTTCACTCTTGTTGCTGCTCACAGCTCTGGGGCCTGCATTAGTGAGATAGAGCACTTTCAACCTATTTAAGGCCTTTAGTTGTAGTATTCTGTTAGCAGGACTGGACGAAGGATGGTGGAATAGAATGGAATAAAATAGAATAGAAAAGCAAGAGAATAGAGTAGAATACAATGCAATAGAATAGTATACTTTATTGTCCATTAAAACAGAAATGTATCATTTGCTGTTGTAATCTTCCATGACCTGTGTATTACTCTCCCTCCACCTGGTCTGTCTGACAGCCTTGCCCAAGCACCCCACCTCCCTGATCGTGACAGAGACCACAGCCACCAGCGTCACCCTGACCTGGGACTCTGGGAACCCTGAGCCCGTGTCCTACTACGTCATCCAGTACCGGGCCAAGGTCTCTGACAACAGCTTCCAGGAGGTACAGTCCAATGATTCCAGTGGATCAGTGGGTTAGAGTATGGGGCTAGCAACACCAAGGCTGTGGGTTAGATTACCACATGGTTGTGATTTCAATTCCCACGTGGTTGTGGGTTCTCTTCCTGCGTAGGCCACAAATACTAAATATATGTGTCAGGGTCAATGTTGACAGTTCTGTAAGTCACTTTGGATAAAAGTCTGCTGAATTATCATATGTCATATTATCATTCTATTTTAGGTGGACGGAGTAGCCACCACGCGCTACAGCATTGGTGGCCTCAGCCCCTACTCCGAGTACGAGTTCCGCGTCATGGCGGTGAACAACATCGGGCGTGGCCCTCCCAGCAGCCTCGTGGACACCAGGACCAGTGAGCAGGCTCCATCCTCTCCACCGCTGGCTGTACAGGCTCGCATGCTCAGCGCCTCCACAATGCTGGTCCAATGGGAGCCGCCTGAGGAGCCTAATGGACAGATCAGAGGGTAAGATATTATATTAATATATAATACCCTCTGACCATGCTCTAACCCACTGAGCAATATTACTGAAGCCTTCATAAACCCTTTATAAGTCCTATATGCTTCATAAAGCATGTACACATTTCATACACCTAGGTTACACCTAACATGTCCTTTCGTCTGATGCTTTATCAAATATGTGTATATTTTTCGGTTCATTTTCTAAACCTTGTTGATGGATTGATTGATTTTCTAACCCTCTCCTCAGGTACCGGGTGTACTACAGCTCAGACCTCAGAGCCCCACTGAGTGGCTGGCAGAAACACAACACTGACGACAGCAGACTGACCACCATCTCCGGGCTGACCACTGATATCACCTACAGCCTCAGGGTGCTGGGGTTCACCTCTGTAGGGGACGGACCTCCGTCTGATGTACTGCAGGTCAAGACCCAGCAGGGCGGTGAGCGGACACTCTGAAGTAGTACACTACCTAGTACACTACCTAGGTTGTGGCATGTACAACTTATGTAGTTGGGGAGAGCCGAGTGGACACTGTTACTTATGAAGAAGGGACACTACCTAGGTGGTGAGTGTACACTGTTACTTATGAAGAAGGGACACTACCTAGGTGGTGAGTGGACACTGTTTACTTATGAAGAAGGGACAACTACCTAGGTGGTGGTGAGTGGACACTGGTTACTTATGAAGAAGGGACACTACCTAGGTGGTGAGTGTACACTGTTACTTATGAAGAAGGGACACTACCTAGGTGGTGATGTACACTGTTACTTATGAAGAAGGGACACTACTAGGTGGTGAGTGTACACTGTTACTTATGAAGAAGGACACTACCTAGGTGGTGAGTGGATCACTGTTACTTATGAAGAAGGGACACTACCTAGGTGGTGGTGTAACACTGTTACTAGATAGGACCAACCTGTGGAGTGACACTGTTACTTATGAAGAAGGGACACTACCTAGGTTGGTGAGTGTACACTGTTACTTATGAAAGAAGGGACACTACTAGGTGGTGAGTGTACACTGTTACTTATGAAGAAGGGACACTACCTAGGTGGTGAGTGTACACTGTTACTTATGAAGAAGGGACACTACCTAGGTGGTGAGTGTACACTGTTACTTACGAAGAAGGGACACTACCTAGGTGGTGAGTGTACACTGTAAAGTATAAAACAGGGTGCACTTTGTGTGTTATGTCTGTTTCAGCTGCAGGCCAAGTCTCCCCAATAGAGGTTTCACTTTTCACTGAGTGAATATCCACATCCACAAGGACATTATCTACTGTGTCCTCAAAGTACAACGTAGATCATGTCTACTCCACAGTTTCCTCCTCTTCTGACACCTCTGAGAAGAAAAGTGATAAAGTGATGAAGTGCCCCAGAATAGTTTGTAGTGCAGACACGCTCATCTGAAATGGCTTCCTCTGTACTGAAGACTTACTCTAGATTTTAAAGGTATATTGTAGCCACTTGTGAAAGTGTTCTGTATATTTCTGATATTTGTGAAACCGCTGTCTCAGCGCCATAACAGAGTAAAAGCACAGCACCTGTGTCTCACAGCATGTCTACAGACTCTACAATAGTCTATATGATTCACTTTGTACCAATTCTTTACCCGTCTGTCTAAAGTGTGCACTTCCCTTTGTGGGAAGAAAATAACTGGTGTAAGATATTCCGATGCTTTTAAATAGATGGGGAGGAGTGCATGCTTTAGGAGAATAAGGATGTAACCCCTATGTATTCTGAGAGCAGTGTTTCATCTCTCTTTCTCTCTGCCTGTAGTACCAGCCCAGCCATCTAGTTTCAACGCCGAGGCAGAGTTGGACACCCGCATCATGCTGTCGTGGCTGTGGCCTGTCCAGGACCAGATCACCAAGTATGAACTGATGTATTGGGAGGCTAACTCTGGCAACAAGGTAAATGGCTGATAATATCCTAACTGATGATACAATCCGTCTACTCCAGGAATATTGTTATCTGTCTCGAAGAACAACGGAAAATCATAGATGTTTCTGTTATCCTTTACTCTGTTTGTTGTCTTTCAGGAGTTGCAAATGCAAGCTAGGATCCAATAAGTAATTCCTACTTTGTGTACCTTTTATCTACTTTTCTCATTGTGCTTTTTGAATACTCTCTCGTGACAGGCATTACATGAATAGAGTAGCTAGCTAGCTAGTGGCACACAATATTTGTTTTTGGCTCCTGGATTCCGAGACTTTTACTAACATCTCTTCTGCCTATTTTCTCCCTCAGCTTCATGTGACCTTCCCTCCAGCGGGGTCCTATGCTGTGGAGGGTCTGAAGCCAGACACCCTCTACATGTTCTCCCTGGCTGCTCGCTCTGAATTGGGCCTGGGAGTCTACACCCAACCCATCGAGGCCAGGACTGCCCAGTCCAGTAAGTGCTGTACCCCAACTCCCTGACCCAAACTTACCGTTCTTTACCTCTCTTTACTTGGAGCTGGACTTACTGTTGGACAATAGGGGCTGTTTTTGGTCCCCACCCCAATGCCCAGACCCACATGATGGCCTTTTCTTCTTCTGCGGAGTCCAGGTGGGCAAAAGGTAGGTCATAAAGGTAGGTCATAAAGGTAGGTCATAAAGGTAGGTCATAAAGGTAGGTCATAAAGGTAGGTCATAAAGGTAGGTCATATTTTGCGGTCAGTTGTTAGTTGAGTAATTGGGTTTTTCTTTATTTTGAAAGCATGCTAAAGTACGTGTCTTTGACTTCTACAGAGCTTGTGAATTGAGGCCAGAGCAGTAAGAATCTGTGAAAATGTCCTCCTCTTTTGGCACTTACCAGATAAAGCACTGACTCTTTTACCCACTTACCACAGGAAGAAGACTGGTCATCTTTTAAAGCCTGCACCTCTAACCCACCTGATCTTAAAGGAACAATTTGAAAATAATACGCTCAGTGGTTCGTGGACATTTCACAGAAATACGCTTGTTTTTGTGAGAAGTCTTCGAAGAACAGGAATGTCGCATTAGTGTGTAAAGTGTATACTAAAATATGAAAACACTAAATATCATGTCTTAAAATATCTTTATTATTTTATGTTCTGCGGATTTGAGAAGAAACATGACAAGTTCAATGGGAAAGTGAGCCAGTCAGGTAGTTCATTCTTGCACAGCATTCATCCTAGCTGACATCATGCTGTGCAATTTTCCTTTTTTTTACCACTTTTACAGACTGAATTTAAAATGTATTAAATTGAACTTTTGTGTCACTGGCCTACACACAATACCCCATAATGTCAAAGTGGAATTATGTTTGTAGAAATGTTTACTAATTGATAAAAAATGAAAAGCTGAAAAGTCTTGAGTCAATAAGTATTCAACCCCTTTGTTATGGCAAATAAGTTAAGGAGTAGAACTGTGCTTAACAAGTCACATAATAAGTTGCATGGACTCACTGTGTGCAATAATAGTGTTTAACATTATTTTTTAATGACAACCTCATATCTGTAACCCACAAATTCAATTATCTGTAAGGTCCCTCAGTCGAGCAGTGAAATTCAAACACACAAGACCAGGGAGGTTTTCAAATGCCTCGCAAAAAAGGGCACCTATTGGTAGATGGGTAAAAAATAATTTTGAAAAGCAGACATTGAATATCCCTTCGAGCATGGTGAATTTATTAATTACACTTTGGATTGTCTATCCAAACACCCAGTCAATACAAAGATACAGGTGTCCTTCCTAACTAATTTGCCAGAGAGGAAGGAAACTGCTCAGGGATTTCATCATGAGGTAAAGAGTGACTTTAAAACAGTTATAGAGTTTAATGGCTGTGATAGAAGAAAACTGAGGATAGATCAAAAACATTGTAGTATCTCCACAATACTAACCTAAATAGAGTGAAAAGAACGAATATTGTACAGAATACAAATATTCCAAAACATGCATCTTGTTTGCAATAAGGCACTAAAGTAAAACTTAATTAAATGTGGCAAAGAAATGTATTTTATTTTCTGAATCCAAAGCGTTATGTTTGGGGCAAATCCAACACAACACATCACTTAGTACCACTCTTCATATCTTCAAGCATGATGGTTGCTGCATCATGTTATGGATATGCTTGTCATCGGCAAGGACTAGGGAGTATTTTAGGATAAAAAGAAACAGAATATAGCTAAGCGCAGGCAAAATCCTAGATGAAAACGTGGTTCAGTCTGCTTTCCAACAAACACTGGGAGACAAATTCACCTTTCAGCAGGCCAATAACCTGAAACACAAGGCCAAATATACGCTGAAGTTGCTGTTCAAGACGCCATTGAATGTTCCTGAGTGGCCTAGTTACAGTTTTGACTTCAATTGTCTTGAAAATCTATGGCAACTCTTGATAATGGCAGTCTACCAATGATCAACAACCAACTTGACAGAGCTTGAAGAATTTTTTAAATAATAATTTACAAATATTGTACAATCCAGGTGTGCAAAGCTCTTAGAGGCTCAGAAAGACACTGCCAAAGGTGATTCTAACATGTATTGACTCAGGGGTGTAAATACTTGTGAAAATGAGATATTTATGTATTTAATTTTCAATAAATGTGTTATTTTTGTTATTATGGGGTATTGTGTATAGATGGGTGAGAGAAAAAATATATGTAATCTATTTTGAATGCAGGCTGCAACACAACACAATGTGGAATAAGTCAAGGGGTATGAATACTTTCTGAAGGCACTGTAAATGCCAGCAATGTGAGGAACATTCCTTGTCCCTATTTGCAGTCAGTCGATAACAAACCACTGCCCATAGGCCATTGCACATTTTGACAAATAGTATGATAAACCCAGTGCGTCACATTCTACTGAGTACATAGATACAAAACATGCTCATTTCCATTGTGATGCAGAACCCAGCAACCTAAAACAGACTGCTGCACAGAAGGCACGGCTACATCATAAATGTCACCATCATTTGTTATTATAGTTTATAATGAAACATGGCACCGTACTGTACTATACGTCTTTATGTATGGCCTCGGCATCCACCAACACAATCACTGTCACCTAACCGACGCTAATAACGCTGAACAGCTCCCCCTTAATCGAGTTTTTATCACATAACCAGACCCCTACGCCACACCTCTGCTATTGTCACTGCCTCAGCCTCCTCTCTGCTCCCCTCACAGCGCTGAGCGTGGTCTCTCCAGGAGATCTAGGGGTTGGAAGCTGAAATATTTATGACAGGTTTGCCAAAGGAATCAGAGCTTATTCTTAGCCATTTGTTTTACTTGTCAGCTGTGAATGCCTTCCTGTGTGGAAAGGGGAGAGCCAACCTGTGTCCCAAATGACACCCTATTTAGTGCACTACTTCAATGGACCCTGGTCAAAATTAGTCTACTAAACAGGGAATAGGGTGCAATTTAGGATGCAGACCCAAACACTATACAGGGCTTTGGTTCCCATAGGAACAGAGGTCCCTAAAATGAGGCCTCTCTCTCTTTCGCTCCCTGTCTCTGAAGTCAGTCTCTTATCTGCCTGCTCACTGACACACAGAGCCACTGAGTCGCCATTTCAAGAAAGGTGCTGCCACGGCAGAGTCCAGCAGGGCTGCTCTTTCACGCTTTCTGCTCTATTCCCCTTGCTTCTCCAAATCACTTTCACAATTATATCACTATATCTGTCCTCAATATTCTCACTCCCCCATTCACCATGTCATATGATCTGTCTGGCCCTGTATTTGTTATTTGCATTCTTTTATAGCTATATATCTCTCTGCTTCTCCATCTTTTTGTGTTTCTTACAACTCTGCTCCTATTTGAAACATATCTGTTCAATCTGTCTCCCACACATAGACTCTCTAACTCTCATCTACTCCCTCATGAATATACACATAAAGGTTCAGCTGAACAGCAGGGAATTACTCTGTTGCTTCCCAAATGGCACTCTGTTCCCTATATAGTGCACTACTTTTGCCCAGGGCCCATATGGAATAGGGTGTCGTTTAAGACACATGCTCTGTTTTTTCTGTCTTTATCTGTATTTGAACTCTGTTAATCACTTGGGCGTCTGTATTCTAAAGGAAGGAATGGCAAGTCAAGGATGAGCCTTTTAACACCAACCAACCAAACATGACTCATATTGAAAGTATATTGTGTCCTGCTTCCTCACTGCTCTGGCTGCCAAATCACAAGCAGGCATGTTAAAGGTTCTTTTCTACACAGTGGTGCCTCAGTATCCCTCACCCACCCACTACCTTCCCCTTGTTCGTACTGGGTTGTGATATTCTGAAACATGTATTTTGCTCATATTGTGTGTTGTTTATGTGTTTAGTTGTTTTTCATTTTTATTATGTGCCTGTTTTACATTTGAAGTATTTTATTTTTCTTCTGCACTGGGGAGAATTGTGAGAGACTATAAAATAAAATAAACATCTTTAATAGAAGCATAATCCCTATACACCTACTATAGCTCATTTAGAAACTACACACCTGCTATAGCTCATTTAGAAACTACACACCTACTATAGCTCATTTAGAAACTACACACCTACTATAGCTCATTTAGAAACTACACACCTAATATGGCTCCATTTAGAACACACACCCTGCTATAGCTCATTTAGAAACTAGCACACCTACTAGCATCATTTAGAAAACTCAACTACACCTACTATAGGAGCTCAATTTAGAATAATACAGCACTAGTATAGCTCATTTAGAAACTACACACCTAATATGCTCATTTAGAAACTACACACCTATTATAGCTATTTGAACACACCGTACTAGCCATTTAACGACCGCCTACTATAGCTCATTTAGAAAACTACACACCTAGCTATAGCCATTTTAGAAACTACAACACATACTATAGCTCATTAGAAACTAACAACCTACTATAGCTCATTTAGAAACTACACACCTAATATAGCTCATTTAGAAACTACACACCTACTATAGCTCATTTAGAAACTAACACACTACAGGCTCATTTAGAAACTACACACCTACTAGCTCATTAGAAACTACACACCTACTATAGCTCATTTAGAAACTACACCAACTATAGCTCATTTAGACCTACACACCTACGCAAGACTCATTTGTAGAAACTACACACTACTATAGCTCATTTAGAAACTACACCTAAGAGCTTATTTTGAAACACATTTCAGACTGCCATTACACACATTGATATCTAAAGCACATTGTAGCGAGTTTACAGACGGTATAGTATATTGGAGCTCTTCCTCGCAGTCCAGAAAGGCGTGGTAGTTCATCCCATAATGGTACCTATTCCCATTTACGATGTAGTGGCACGTTGTCAAAGGTAGTGCGCTATGAGGGAATGGGTGGTATTGGGAGTGCACTCGTGTTCCATCCTCTCCGCTCCCTCTGCTTGACCCGCAACCACCGTCCTGTGTCCCGCCCCGCCTTTCCCTCAGCCGCCCTCAGCCCCGCCCCAGGAGGTACACCTTCTGAGCCTCAGCTCCACCAGCATCAAGGTGAGTTGGGTGGCACCCCCTGCAGCCAGCCGCCATGGGGACATTGTCCGCTACTCTCTGGCCTACCAGGCCGCCACCGGTGAGGACCTGGAGCGCCAAAAGGTGTCGGGCATCAGGGCAGATGTTTCTAGTTACATCCTGGAGGGCCTGGAGAAGTGGACGGAGTACCAGGTGTGGGTCAGGGCTCACACGGACGTAGGCCCAGGCCCAGAGAGCCCCGCGGTCAGGATCAGGACCAAGGAGGATGGTACGTCCATTGTTGGGCCCCAGACTGGGGCTTCCTTCCCTGGCGAAGCACTTCTGGCACTAACCCAGCTTGGTCCTGGGTCTCTACTACTGCTAATACTGCTACTACTGCTGCTGCTGCTGTCCCCTGGCCTGTCTCTGCCTCTGTTTGGCCTCTCTGCTCCTCTCTGCTGTGGTCAGGCTGGAGACTACTTTCCTAGCACTAAACCAGCCCTACTACTGTTATTACTACTGCTACTACTACTACTACTACTACTGCCACTACGGTTACTACTACTGCTACTGTTACTACTACTACTACTGCTACTTCTACTGTTACTACTACTGTTACCACAGCTGCCACTACTGTTACTACTACTGTTACTACTACTGCTACCTCCACTGTTACTACTAATGTTACTACTACTGTTACTTATACTGTTACTACTACTGTTACCACAACTGCCACTACTGTTACTACTACTGTTACTACTACTACTACTGCTACCTCCACTGTTACTACTAATGTTACTACTACTGTTACTGCTACTGTTACCACTACTGCCACTATTGTTACTACTACTGTTACTACTACTGTTACCACAACTGCCACTACTGTTACTGCTACTGTTACCACTACTGTCACTACTGTTACTACTACTGTTACTGCTACTGTTACTGCTACTACTACTGTTCCTACTACTGTTACTGCTACTACTACTGTTACTACTACTGTTACTGCTACTGTTACTGCTACTGTTACCACTACTGCCACTACTGTTACTACTACTGTTACTACTACTGTTACTGCTACTGTTACTGCTACTGTTACCACTACTGCCACTACTGTTACTGCTACTGTTACCACTACTGCCACTACTGTTACTACTACTGTTACTGCTACCACAACTGCCACTACTGTTACTACTATGGTCACTACTACTGTTACTGTTACTACTACTGTTACTACTACTACTACTGCTACTTCTACTGGTACTACTACTACTACTACTACTACTACTACTACTACTGCTTCTTCTACTGTTACTACTACAGTTACAAATGATGCTACTGTTACTACTACTGTTACTAATACTACTACTACTACTACTACTACTACTGCTCCTGCTGTTACTACTACAGCTACTACTGCCGCTATTGTTACTACTATTGTTACTACTACTGTTACTACTACTGCTACTTCTACTGTTACTACTACTGTTACCGCTACTGCCACGAATGTTACTACTACTGACACTACTGTTTTACACTACACTACTTCTACTGTTACTACTACTGTTACCGATACTGCCACTAATGTTACTACTACTGTTACTACGACTGTTACTACTACTGTTACTACTACTACTACTACTACTACTACTATTGCTACTTCTACTGGTACTACTACTGTTACCACTACTGACACTACTGTTACTACTGACACTACTGTTACTACTGACACTACTGCGTTCAACCCCTAGCCTTTACTACTACTTTCCCCAACGGCCTATCTCTGCCTCTCTCTGGCCAGGCAAGGCCCTCTTTCTCTGGCCACACTACTGACACTAACCCTGCACCGGGATTCTTCTACTACTACTACTCTTCTAATGCTACTACCTCCTGCTGCTCTACTCTTTCTAACGGCCTGTCTCTGCTTTTCATCCTGTTTCTGAGTGTGCTAATAATTTCTCTAACCCGGCAGCGGGCTGGGCAGTATGTGCTGTCATTTCTCTAACCCGGCAGCGGGCTGGGCAGTCTGTGCTGTCTGGAGAGGAGCCTGAGTCTGACAAGCTCCATCTTCTCACATACTGTAGATAACAGTTTTGAGGTCTGGTCTGAGGCGCTGTGGCATGCAGAGTGGCTAAATGGGCTGTGCATGGTAGGCTAGCACAAAACGATGGTCAGCTCAACAAACGAGTGAGCTGTGTTAATTATTGACATTAATAAAATTGAACGCTCTGTGTGTTTATAAATGACGTCCTAAAATTGCAGCCTATTCCCTCTGGGTCTCTGGTCAAAAGTAGTTCACTAAATAGGGAATAGGGTGTCATTTCGGACGCATGCAGAGTATACCGCCTCATAGTGTCACAGCGGCACGGTCCAGCGCCTGTGGTCTCTAAGTCTTAAGACACTATTACAATAAATCCTTGCAAGGGGTTCCATCTGTTTTGTCAAGACTCAATCCACCACATCGTAACCTTGAGAGCAATAGGCTATTTTCCTGAGCCACTGGAGAAAATCAAAGTATCAGCGGATAAGTCCAGGAGAGGCTTAAGACCTATGGGCAGCATAGTGTGCAGGGCTGTAGAGCCCATCCCTCTTCTTGTCCTCTACACCGTGTTTCTTCGTTCTCTAGCTGTTTGTCCGTCAGCACAGTGTGTGGACCGAAGCTTTTCCTAATGTCCTCTTTTTCTCCATCCGATAAACAGTTTTTCTGCTTCTTTCTCCAGCTGTCTGTGGTGACCACAACTAACAAATGAAGATGGCCTGTGCTCTTGACATCTTCCTGCATCCCTCTCTTCCCCTCTTTCCTTCTCTTCTCACCTTCCCTCTTTCCTGCCTCCCTCTTTTTCCCTTCCGTCTTAATTATGTTAGGCTTTTCCATTGTCTGGATTAATTGTCTGGATTAATTTGATTCCCAGGTGCCTTAATTGTGTTTGAATTGTCTGCGTCTATTATTCCGAGCATGAGACCTGTCTCAGGGATCGTAATGGCTATTCTCTCGCTATAGTATATTTCTATTCGTTCTTCTTTTTTTTGCACTCTGGGAGAAGCTGCTCTTTTCCAGATCTACAAACAGTACATCTGGTCAGAGAGCTACATGGACATATATAGCTGGTGTAGCAGAGTTTCTTCTCTTTATCTTACTATCTCTATCTTTCTCTCTCTCTCTCTTTCTCTCTCTCTTCCCTTCTCTGTTTTTCTTTATGTCTCACCGGGGCAGTTAGGGCTTTCATATAAAGACTAGAAACAGCCAATAATGCCTTCGCAAGAGACAAGCAGAAGCAAAGCATTGTTTTTAGTTAAGCACGATGTTCCTCTCCCACTCAATCACATCCAATAACCTTGACTGTGTCACCTCTCTCTGGCTCCCTCTCTCCTCATCTCCCTCTCTCTCATCCCTTTCTCTCTCTCCTTCTCTCTCTCTTTCTCCCTCTCTCTTTCCCTCTTTCTCCATCCCTCTATCTCCCTCTCTCTCTTTCACCCCCTCTCTCCATCTCACTCTCCCTCCCTCCCTCTCTCTCTCCATCTCTCTATCTCCCATCTCTTTCCCTCCCTCTTTCTCCCTCCCTCACTCTCTCTCTCGCTCTTGCTTAATTATCTCAATCTCTCTCTCACCCTCTGTCTCCCTCTTTCTCACTCTCTCCATCTCTTTCTCCCCCCCTCTCTCTGCTAAATGTTTTCTCTACACACCCACTGCATTTTTCCAACATCTGTCCATTTTCAGTGCAGCAGCATCATCTGCCGTATCCCTCTGTGTCCTCTCTCTATCTCTCCTCCCTCTCTCTTTCCCTTCTCTTTCTCCCCCTCTCTCTCCACTTTCTCTCTCTCCCCTCTCTCCATTCACGCTCTCTGTCCCCTCTCTCTACCCTCTCTCTCACCTCTCCCTCTACCTTCTCTCTCTCTCTCTCTCTCTCTCTGTCTCTCCATCCTCGATCTCACTCTATCACCAATGATCCCCCCACCCCCACAGCACAGCGGCACCCACAGAGCTGCCTGCCTGATTCCCTGTCCAATCACAGTGAAGTCTCATTTGCTCTGACACTGTGGTTAGGGCGCGCTGGGCCTTGAAGGCTGGGCCTCTGGCTCACAATTCATTTGTTTTAATAAACTAAAATTAAGCCAATCTCTCAGCCTATAATTATTGAGATACATCTGTATATCCCTGATGGTGGGGTATATACAGTATAACGCTGGGCTGTCTCTCATGTCTGCTGTGTTGTGTGCTGGGAGCTGCAGTTGTCTGTCTGCCTTGTCTGTACACTCTTAAAATTAAAGGTGCCTGGAAACACATTTTGGGTTGCCACACCGGCGGAACCTTTACAGCTGAAAAAGGTTCCTCAAGGAACCCCTCTGAAAAGGGTCTTCGAGGAACCCCTGTGTAAAGGTTCAAACCATGACCTTTTTCTGATGGGAGGGGTTACATTTGAAACCTTCTTAATAATATATTGTAGAGGTGGCAGCCTATCAGATGGAAGTTGTGGCTTTTTGGAGGCTTGACTTTCAGATAGTTGTTTTTGGTCACCTGTTAGCATAAATGTCATTCCTTTTCATCATGTTAAGTTTGTACTCCTCAAAGTAAAATGTTCCTTGAATTTTTATGGACATTACATATTTGAATATAATATTAATAATCATAACATTTCTGATTACATACAGTAATAAAGTGGTAACTATTCCAATTCGAGGAACTCATACACCTCTGTGAACCTCATTGAAGCTACTAAGCTGTCAGTGTTCAACCTTAACATGTGATGACAATACAACAGAACAAACGAACAGAAATTACTTTTACTCTTAACGGTGGCCAAAATATAGATATCTTAAAGTCCCACCCCTACTAAGCCACGCCTCCACTCCGAACCCGTTGCGACATTGAACCATTAAAGGTTTCT
Organism: Salvelinus sp. IW2-2015; assembly: GCF_002910315.2. NCBI lineage: Eukaryota > Metazoa > Chordata > Actinopteri > Salmoniformes > Salmonidae > Salvelinus > Salvelinus sp. IW2-2015. The sequence continues at coordinate 30,066,425 of NC_036856.1, forward strand.
CCAAGAACCTCTCAACTAACCAAAGGTGCAAATATGAACCATTGACAAGCAATGGTTATTTGAGGAACTCCAGGGGTTCCATGTCCTCTGCCACACTGGGATAAGGGGCCCCCAACTGACTAGGACTATACATTCCCCTTCTCTTTGAGATCTTTATTAAATGACCAGCTGAATAGCTTTCCCACTGCCCTGAGCTGACAAGCACATTATATGAGCTTGATTGCCTTCACACAGTGGGATTCTGGAAAAAGTGCATTAGCAACTTCAGCCAAGTGGCATGAGTAGAGGGTACTTTCTAGAAACAAGAGAACCTGGCATGAACCCACTCCATCTCTGCAACGAGGTTTCCATGGAGACTCCATGGGAGGGAGTGGGAGTTCTTTCTCTGATGAGAATCAGACAGCCAGGGAGCGATGGCGAAAGATAGAGGGGTGGGGTGGGGGGGCAGAAGGAGGGAGAGGCTGAGAGATGGAGAGATGGAGAGAGGGAAAGGGAGGGAGACATGAGGAAAGATATACAGAGAGAGAGATGGATGGGAGAAAGACAATCGCTGCTGGCCGCAGTTTGAGTCCAACAGCCCAGTCCATCTGTAACATCCCCAACACTGAAATATGATAGTCTTTGTTGTTTTAAAACAATAGGGTCCATTGTGACATCGCTTTTGGTTCAGTTTGAAACCAGCAAGTACAAATTAAACCCAGCAGTTCTTTGGATTGTAACCTTTGAAGACCAAACCTCAAAGACTTCAACAGCGTTGTGTGTACAGTATGTGAGTGTATACGTGCTGGGCTTCTCTGCTTATGTACCTCTTCCATTTTACACAGGCCTGGTATGCATTGTAAATGGCACTCTATTGCCTACATAGTAGACTACTTTTGACACGTAGTGAACTATATAGGGAATAGGGTGTGATTTGGGATGCAGGCCTGGGCTTTGTGTTTATCTGTTAATACAACAGCCATATTGTCACGATCGTGTGGAGGAGAGACGGACCAAAACGCAGCATGAGGAAAATAAGCCATCTTCTTTTAATTAAACGAACGAAGATGAACATGAAACGAAAACACTATTACAAACAAACAAAACAACAAATGATCGTGAAGCTAAATAACGCAAGTGCCCAGACAAGCAACAAACGTTAAACAAGACAACTACCCACAAAAGCCTACTGCCTATGGCTACCTTAAATATGGCTCCCAATCAGAGACAAATGAATGACAGCTGTCTCTGATTGAGACCCAATCTAGGCAGCCATAGACATAACTAGACAACCTAACAATACTCTATCCCATACACATACAACACCCATAGACTAACCAAAACACACACAACATACAATGCCCACCCCAACTCACGCCCTGACCAACTAAACATAATCAAAATAACATAAAAATAGGTCAGGAACGTGACACATATTGACTTTTCCTCTTCTGAAGGTCAGTGTAGGCAGCAGGATTCTGCAGGATTCTGGAAGCTTGCAGATGTATTATGAGGTTAAATGGTTTCAATTAGCAGAGCTGCTGTGCGTAGTGCTGACTGGCAGATACTGAGCCTTTCCTCTCCGCTACGTGGTGTTGTGTTGCGTAGACTACCTCACTAACAATCTGCTTATATCTGTACATCGATCTCTTAATACAGGCCTTTATAACCTGTACCACTTAACTTCCTTCTTCTCCTTCTTACTCTCTGCTGCTTCCTATTGGCTATCATTACCAAGCCACGCTATATCCTCTCATTTTTATTGAAGTCATATTTGTATTCATGTAAAGTTTCCCCTTGTAGCTGACCATGCATCCTGGAGGGGCTTGTAATAAGCTTGTTTCAATAGCAGCTCTGCTCTTCCTCTGCCAGGAAACATAAAGTTTGGCCACTCAACCCAGCAGTCAACGTCCCCCCTAAGGGACCACATGAGACACTTTGATCGATCTAACCTTCAAAAGTAGCTCAGCTGCGGATGAAGCTTCGATGCTATTCTGATAGAGATCCAGCTAGCTATAGAGCACTGCGTTTGGAACAGGCTTGGTTGGTCGTCTTCTATGATTCTATGGGTGCATCTAAAAGAGGATGCCATTTCGGGCGCAGACCCTGTCTGTAAGGTTTTAAGCCTAGCTGTATCCCTCAGTCAGAATTGAAGCTCAACTTGTTACCTAACCTCAATTGTTACCTAAACTCTGTTACCTATTAACCTCTCTCCCCAGTGCCTGGAGCTCCTCCCAGGAAGGTGGAGGCGGATGTCCTGAACTCCACAGCTCTGAGGGTGACGTGGAAGCCCCCCCTCCAGGTGAAGCAGCATGGTCAGATCAGAGGGTACCAGGTGGTCTACTCGCGACTGGAGAACGGAGAGCCACGAGGCCAGCCCAACATCATGGATGTCTCCCTACCTGAGGCACAGGTACTGTCCCACTGCCACTCAGCTCGCTCAGTCCTACACATACTACCCGAGGCACAGGTACTGTCTGTTGCAACTACTGGACCAACTCACTCAGTACCACACATAATGTACTGTAAATCCCAATCTCCCTCACCTTCATCTCCCTCTCCAATGTCCCAGTCAAACCTTGGTACAAATGGTATTTGCAATATTTCTAATACTTTAACTGCAAACCAATGAATACTTAATCTGTGCTTGATTGAGCTAGCCTCCCCATTTGGTACTCCAGGAAGGCTCAAGCAAACGCTCAAAGAACCCAGGTTTCTCAAACTTTCAAAGATTCACCTCACACAGTTTTCTGTCACTCGGAATGGAGACCTGGAGGAGATGGATTTTGCTCAGTAATAACTGTTACTCTCTGTCAGTGGCAGAGAATGGTAATCAATCACTATGATTAGTTCATTACTCCTCTTAACATGATTGAAAAGGTCCTGTTTATGTCCTGTGTGTATGTGCCTTTAAAAACCACAGTGAACAAATCCTCCCATTTTCTCCAGGCAGGGATGAAAATACCATAATAACTGTTTTCAGTCTCTAGCTATGCTGCTGATGAAAATGTATTGGGTGATTTTGTATTTAGATATGAATTTGGGGTTGCCTGCCTTTTATGTAATTGAGAATGTAAATTCACTGCCTTGTTATTCCAGGAAAAGGTTATTTTATATTATTGCTTGGGTTTTTCACCATCTTGTTGTAGTAATCGTAAATTAAGAATATAAACTGCATAAACATAATCCTGATAAGGAATGCACACACACGCACGCACGCACACACACACACACACACTACCGTTCAAAAGTTTGGGGTCCAACTTAGAAATGTCCTTGTTTTTGAAAGAAAAGCACATTTTTTGTCCATTAAAATATCATCAAATTGATCAGAAATACAGTGTAGACATTGTTAATGTTGTAAATGACTACTGGAAATGGCAGATTTTTTATGGAATATCTACAGAGGCCCATTATCAGCAACCATCACTCCTGTGTTTCAATGGCACGTTGTGTTAGCTAATCAAAGTTTATCATTTTAAAAGGCTTATTGATCATTAGAAAACCTTTTTGCAATTATGTTAGCACAGCTGAAAACTTTTGTGCTAATTAAAGAAGCAATAAAACTGGCCTTCTTTAGACTAGTTGAGTATCTGGAGCATCAGCATTTGTGGGTTCGATTGCAGGCTCAAAATGACTAGTTTTAGAAACAGATGCCTCACAAGTCCTCAACTGGCAGCTTCATGAAATAGTACCCACAAAACACCAGTCTCAACGTCAACAGTGAAGAGGCGACTCCGGGATGCAGAGTTGCAAGGAAAGATATATCTCAGACTGGCCAATAAAAATAAAAAATTAAGATGGGCAAAAGAACACAGACACTGGACAGAGGAACTCTGCCTAGAAGGCCAGCATCCCGGAGTCACCTCTTCACTGTTGATGTTGAGACTGGTGTTTTGTGGGTACTATTTAATGAAATTGCCAGTTGAGGACTTGTGAGGCGTCTGTTTCTCAAACTAGATATTCTAATGTACTTGTCCTTATGCTCAGTTGTGATGGGTGCATCTAAAACTCCTCTTTATATTCTGGTTAGAGCCAGTTTGCGCTTTTCTGTGAAGGGAGTAGTACACAGCGTTGAACGAGTTCTTCAGTTTCTTGGCAATTTTTCATATGGAATAGCCTTCATTTCTCAGAACAAGAATAGACTGACGAGTTTCAGAAGAAAGTTCTTTGTTTCTGGCCATTTTGAGCATGCAATCGAACCCACAAATTCTTATGCTCCAGATACTCAACTAGTCTAAAGAAGGCCAGTTTTATTGCTTCTTTAATCAGCACAACAGTTTTCAGTTGTGCTAACATAATTGCAAAAGGGTTTTCTAATGATCAATTAGCCTTTTAAAATTATAAACTTGGATTAGCTAACATAAAAAGCGACAAAAACAACAACACGGAGTTACACATAAACAAACGTACAGTCAATAACACAAAAAAATAAGAAAAACAATAGGAACATTTGGAACACAGGAGTGATGGTTGCTGATAATGGGCCTCTGTACGTCTATGTAGATATTCCATTTTAAAAATCTGCAGTTTCCAGCTACAATAGTCATTTACAACATTAACAATGTCTACACTGTATTTCTGATCAATTTGATGTTATTTTAATGGACAAAAAAATAGTTTTTGTTTTCCATGAACTGGAGAACAAGGACATTCTAAGTGACCCAAACTTGAACTGAATATTGAGGTAGTGTACATACAAACTCTCTTGGTTCCTCTCTATCCTTCGTAAGCATGGATACTTAGCGCATTCGTACTGTAGGAAGATCTAGTCGTTTTATAATGATTTAGTTAGATCTTTTACTTTTGGAAAATCATTGTGTTCACAAATGGTAGGGAGAAGTGTATGCGTTGACAAGTGATGTATCTCCTTGGTGGAGTGAGCTGTGAGGGTGCATGCCTTCCTTTTCTCTCTGGAACGCAACAACTTGAATGTTGTTCAAGACGCCTCTTCTTGCAGCCTTCTCAGCCTTTATCACGGGTATCACGCCCCATGCCATTCTCCTCAGAGTAGCTGCACAGGGCATAAGCCTAAAGTCTGTGACGAATAGTATGGGGTGTTGATGATAATGTATCAGCGAAGACACAATTCCACTAAGCAAACACCATGTTCAGTGTTACTTCTAGTTTTGGCATTATCTAACCCAGCGGTTCGACTCGGTGCAACATCCCTCACTGAATTATCCATCATCACTGGCAAACTTGTATGTGACCTCGTCGCGCTGTGAACTTGTGGGGTATCCTGCTTGTGCAGCCTTAATCTGCAGTGTACGATTCGTACGTTGCGACGACAGCTGTGTCTGTGTTTTTCTAATTGCAGACTGACCTTTAAACCACTTTTGTTTAGTTAAAAAGTTGTACCATACACATTTATAATACAAATAATGGTATAGCGGGTCAAGCAGACTGTCCACTGTGCTCATTGTTCTTTTACTTCATTGTGAACACAAACGTGATGCTATTCGCGACATCAGAACTGGTTCCAACCAAGACTGCTGTTGACCAACCATTTTCCTGTGACCTTGCACTCAGACAGCCACCTAAAGACTACTTCTCAAATCTCTGTTCCTTTATGGCTTGCTTCCATTTCTGGACTTCTGTGATGGCACCACTCCTTCGACACACACACAACACACACACACACACACACACACACACACACCACACACACACCACACAACCACACACACACACACACACACACACACACACACACAACACCACCACACACAACACACACAACACACACACACACACACACACACCCACACACACACACACACCACTGCCACCATCCTTGGCCAAAGCTGTAAGTCATGTATACTTATCAGTGGTGTTGAGGCCGATCGTTCCCGTCATTTCACAATTTTTTTCTCTCTCCCAGAGATGTCTCACCTCTGATTTCCTTCATGAGGTGCATTCCTGTCTTATCTGGCAAGAAGCAGGGCTTGATAAAGCCTGCCTCTTCATCCCCTACCACATTTATGACTCACAGATACAGGCAATGACACACACCAGGAGCGAAGCACACTGGAGCCACACATAGACTTGCACACAGAGCACTACACAACACACATGACTTGCACACACATGGACTTGCACCACACATGACTTGCACACACATTGACACACGATTCACACACGGACTTGCACACACATGGACTTGCACACACATGGAATTGCACACACATGGACGTGCACACACATGGACTTGCACACACATGGACTTGCACACCACATGGACTTGCACACACATGGACTTGATAAGTGATGAAAGTGACTTGACTCTACACGTACAGTAGGGGAGAGTGGGTAAGTTGAGCCAAAGGAATCAACATACAAATCAAATCAAGTTTATTTTATATAGCCTTCGTACATCAGCTAATATCTCGAAGTGCTGTACAGAAACCCAGCCTAAAACCCCAAACAGCAAGCAATGCTAGGCATGTGAAAGCACGTGGTGCTAGGAAAAACCCCTAGAAAGGCCCAAAACCTAGGAAGAAACCTAGAGAGGAACCCAGGCTATGAGGGGTGGCCAGTCCTCTTCTGTGCTGTGCCGCGTGGGGCTGCATGATTATAACCGAACTATAGCCAAGATGTTTCAAATGATGTCCATAAGTGACAATCAAATGGCAAATAATAATCATGAATAATTTTCAGTTGGACTTTCATAGCGATCATTAAGAGTTGAAAATAGCAGGTCTGGGACAGGTGGCGGTTCCATAACCGCGAGGCAGAACAGTTGAAACTGGAATAGCAGGCAGGCCAGGTGGACTGGGGACAGCAAGGAGTCATCATCCCGTAGTCCTGACGTATGGTCCTTAGGCTCAGGTCCTCCGAGAAGAGAAAGAAAGAGAGAGGAGAGAATTAGAGAGAGCCAAAATTTTCAAAAATGTTCAAAATGCACAGCATGGTCAAATATAATAATCCAGGAATAAATGTCAGTTGGCTTTTCAGGTAGCCTATCATAAGAGTTTGAAAACAGCAGGGCTGGGTACAGGTAGGGGTTCCCATAACCGCAGGCAGAACAGTTGAAACTAGGAATTGAGGCAAGGCCAGGCGGACTGGGGACAGCAAGGAGTCATCACATGCCCGGTTTGCCGGGACGTATGGTCCTAGGGTCTCGATTCTCCGAGAAGAAGAGAAAGAAGAGACGAACGAGAGAATTAGAGAAGGCATACTTAAATTCACAACAGGACACTGGGATAAATAGAGAAGTACTCCAGGTATAACCAAACCTGCGACCCTAGCCCCCCGACACATAAACTACTGCAGCATATAAATACTGGAGCTGAACAGGGAGGTCCAGGAACACTGTGGCCCATCAGAAGAAACCCCCGGGACAGGGCCAAACAGGAAGGATATAAACCCACCCACCTTGCCAAAGCACAGCACGCCCACACCACTAGAGGGATATCTTCAACCACCAACTTAAACAATCCTGAGACAAGGCCGAGTATAGCCGCCCAGCAAAAAGACATCAAGTCTCCGGGGGGCCAGCCCAACCACAGATGGCACGAAGAGATCACGTTCAGTAAACTCATCACCCACTCAAGTGACGCACCCCTCCCAGGGACGGCATGAAAGAGGCACCAGTAAGCCAGTGACTCAGCCCCTGTAATAGGGTTAGAGCCAGAGAATCCCAGTGAGAGAGGGAAACCGCCAGGCAGAGACAGCAAGGGCGGTTCGTTGCTCCAGAGCCTTTCCGTTCCACTTCACACTCCGGCCAGACTACACTCAATCATATGACCTACTGAAGAGATAAGTCTTCAGTAAGACTTAAAGGTTGAACCGAGTCTGCGTCTCTCCACTGGGTAGGCAGACCATTCCATAAAAATTGAGATCTATAGGAAAAGCCCCTGCCTCCCGCTGTTTGCTTAGAAATTCTAGGGAATAAGTTGAGCCATCCTTGTTTTTAGGAAACCATACACAAAATGAATAATTTGACCAAATATTTAAGAAGAGGTCATAATTTCATGGAGTGTGTGAAGGAAGAACCACATGGAAAAGTGGTAAGCAGTTAGGTCCAAAAAGCTGATTTTCACCAAGTCAAATAAAATGTGTCTTAGTGTCACGCCCTGGCCATTAGAGAGGTTTTATTCTCTATTTTGGTTAGGCCAGGGTGTGACTAGGGGGCATTCTAGTTTCTTTATTTCTATGTTTTCTATTTCTTTGTGTTTTGCCAGTGTGGTTCTTCAATCAGAGCAGCTTGTCTTCGTTGTCTCTGATTGAGAACCATACTTAGGTAGCTCTTTTTTCCACCTGTGTTTGTGGGAAGTTAACTTTGTTTGATGGCACATAGCCTTAAGCTTCACGGTTTGTTTTGGTATTGTTTTGATGGCGACATCGACTATAAAAAAGTATGTACGCTCACCACGCTGCACCTTGGTCCTCTCCTTTAAACAGCCGTGACACTTAGAGGTTTCGTGATGCTTGTATCTATCCCAAAGTAGATATTTTTAAGATTGTTTTATACGTCAGTTGGGATCTATTTAAGCTACAGTAATATTATGAGGTCCTAAACCTTGCATGAAAGTGCATCCTTGTAGCTGTGTGAGCTAATATAGTCAAAATGTTTGTCTTGGGGTAATTTGAGCGAATTGAAGTGTTTTCTTCCCAGGCATAATGAAAGGCCTTTTCGCTGGGATATGAGGTAACAACAGGATCTGGCCTATGTTAAAAGTGTTAAAAAAAAGTACAAAGTGTCTGTTACTGTAGGTGTTAAGTGTCAAAAGATGCTTAACATTATGAAAAGACAACAGATTGTGATTGTGTTGAATTGTGTTTGGGGAATAAAGATATTCATGGTTTTAAAATGGTAGTGGTAATATTTATTCAGTACAGAAATGTGTAGGCGGCTTAACTTACCCTGTCCTGGCCTCAATTTACCCCATACCCAGTGTACGTTGTGCCAAGAGACCACTTTTTATGGATAAGCTATGTTCTCAAAACTGCAATGTTTAAATGAATTCTGATTATTTCCAGGGATACACATCCTGAAATATATGTAGATTTCTTTGTTAGAAACAATACTATATTTCCCTTGACGGAGTAATGACTCAACTTACCCCACTCTCCCCTGTGGAGCAACACACACACGCATGCAGACAGACACATAGACACACACACACACTCCTCTCACAACTCAGACTGACCATCACACAAATTGATCGCTGATTTTGGAGAGTTTTTCCTCCTACTTTTATTCATAGATATTGGTCCGTTTTTATTTGTAATGTTTCTTATTAAATGTCTCTTGCCAAACCAGTGGAGTGTTTTCATATTAGAATCAATAAATAGTCTGCAGTAGTTTCCTTAGTCCCCTGCATTGGAATGCCACACAGACCTAAAAGGAAGGGATTCCCAAACCTTCCATAACAAAGCCATCACCTACGGAAAATGAACCTGAAGAAGAGCCCCCTAAGCAAGCTGGTCCCGGGGGTCTGTTCACAAACACAAACAGACCCCACAGAGCCCATGGGCTGTTGCTCTGATCTGCTATACACACAGACTAACAGACCCCACAGAGCCCATGGGCTGTTGCTCTGATTCGCTATACACACACACACTAACAGACCCCACAGAGCCACGGGCTGTTGTTCTGATCTGCTATATACACCGACTAACAGACCCCACAGAGCCCATGGGCTGTTGCTCTGATCTGCTATATACACAGACTAACAGACCCCACAGAGCCCATGGGCTGTGCTCTGATCTGCTATATACACAGACTAACAGACCCCACAGAGCCCATGGGCTGTTGCTCTGATCTGCTATATACACAGACTAACAGACCCCACAGAGCCCACGGACTCTTGCTCTGATCTGCTATATACACAGACTAACAGACCCCACAAGCCATGGGCTGTTTGCTCTGATCTGCTATATACACAGACTAACAGACCCCACAGACCCATGGGCTGTTGCTCTGATCTGCTATATACACAGACTAACAGACCCCACAGAGCCCACGGGCTGTTGCTCTGATCTGCTATACACACAGACTAACAGACCCCACAGAGCCCATGGGCTGTTGCTCTGATCTGCTATAACACAGACTAACAGACCCCACAGAGCCCATGGGCGTTGCTCTGATCTGCTATATACACAGACTAACAGACCCCACAGAGCCCACGGACTCTTGCTCTGATTTGCTATATACACAGACTAACAGACCCCACAGAGCCCATGGGCTGTTGCTCTGATCTGCTATATACACAGACTAACAGACCCCACAGAGCCCATGGCTGTTGCTCTGATCTGCTATATACACAGACTAACAGACCCCACAGAGCCCACGGGCTGTTGCTCTGATCTGCTATACACACAGACTAACAGACCCACAGAGCCCATGGGCTGTTGCTCTGATCTGCTATATACACAGACTAACAGACCCCACAGAGCCCACGGGCTGTTGCTCTGATCTGCTATATACACAGACTAACAGACCCCACAGAGCCCATGGGCTGTTGTCTGATCTGCTATATATACAAACACAAACAGACCCCACAGAGCCCATGGGCTGTTGCTCTGATCTGCTATATACACAGACTAACAGACCCCACAGAGCCCACGGGCTGTTGCTCTGATCTGCTATATACAAACACAAACAGACCCCACAGAGCCCATGGGCTGTTGCTCTGATCTGCTATATACACCGACTAACAGACCCCACAGAGCCCACGGCTGTTGCTCTGATCTGCTATATACAAACACAAACAGACCCACAGAGCCCATGGCTGTTGCTCTGATCTGCTATATACACCGACTAACAGACCCCACAGAGCCCACGGGCTGTTGCTCTGATCTGCTATATACACAGACTAACAGACCCCACAGAGCCCACGGGCTGTTGCTCTGATCTGCTATATACACAGACTAACAGACCCCACAGAGCCCATTGGCTGTTGCTCTGATCTGCTATACACACACACTAACAGACCCCACAGAGCCCCATGGGCTGTTGCTTGATCTGCTATACATAACGTACATATGGCCTGATTTGGTAGGGAGGAGGAGGAGGAGGAGAGGAAGGAGTAAAATAAGGGTAATTAAATAATACTTGGAGATGAGGATCCATCTATATTAGGTTGTGTGTAGTTGGGTCTCTGTTGTATATGCATCACACACACACACAACACACACACACACACACAACACACAACACACACACACACACACACACACACACACACACACACACACACACACACACACACACACACACACACACACACACACACACACATTGTCAGATCAGTTGGATCTCTCTCGGTCGGTCGTATATACATCACACTCTTCTCTGTGATGGATGGATTCCGTCCCTGGTGCGGTGCTGAATCACTTTCATTGGGCTGTTTTGCCAGGCTCAGGTCTTAATGCCAGAGCAGAGCTCCCCAGTCCACCGCGGCCGGCTGTGCCCGTGTTTATGGCACCCACGTCCTTGTCAGCCCCATGAAAAACAGTCTCTCTGGCTCCTGCTACTGATGAAGCCTGGGAACTAAATCTGTTTGAAAGAGGCCATCACCATTCCCCTCGGTCGCTTATACAACGTTACACACCCAAGGACAGAGATTGGTCACTTTTGTTAAGATGTATTTCACTTGCTTTGGCAATGTAAACATGCGTTTCCCATGCCAATAAAGCCCTTTGAATTGAATTGAAATGAGCTTGTTGCAGAGAAACATTAGCAAAACTATAAGCTGTGATCACTATAGACATAGAGAGAGAGAACAGCATTTCAGTGAGAGAGAAACTAACACATTAGCTAGACTGTAAGCTGTCATCACTATAGGCTTAGTAGTGTGTTGTTTCTCAGTTGAAGGAAGCTTTAAAATTCCCCTAGTCGTTTTACTGTGGCTGTGGGTCATCTCTTTAGAACAGCAGGCAAGCTTGGATTACTGCTCTCTTTGTCATGCTTATGACAAAAGCCTTAATGACAGAGTAAATTCCACCATATCAAATGATTGGCCGTGGAGGTTAGAGACTCTATGGAACATAAAGGTTTAATTGCCTGCCAACTCCGTGCCCAGTGCTTTACGACGCCTTTACCATTCATGTTTATACCTGACTCCCCTCTCTCTCCTTCTCTCTTTCTCCTTTCACTTCAATTCAAAGGGCTTTATTGGCATGGGAAAAATATTGCCAAAGCAAGTGAAATAGATAATAAACAAAAGTGAAATAAACAATCAAAAATGAACTGGAAACATTACACTCACAACAGTTTCAAAGGAATATAGACATTTCAAATGTCATATTATGGCTATGTACAGTGTTGGAACAAGGCAAAATAAATATGCAGAAATATGGGTTGTATTTACAATGATGTTTGTTCTTCACTGGTTGTCCTTTTCTTGTGGCAACAGGTCATATATCTTGCTGCTGTGATGGCACACTGTCGTATTTTACCCAATAGATATATATGGGAGTTTATCAAAGTTGGACTTATTTTCAAATTCTTTGTGGATCTGTGTAATCTGAGGGAAATATGTGTCTCTAATATGGTCATACATTTGGCAGGTGGTTAGGAAGTGCAGCTCAGTTTCCACCTCATTTTGTGGTAGTGTGCACATAGCCTGTCTTCTCTTGAGAGCCATGTCTGCCTACAGAGGCCTTTCTCAATAGCAAGGCTATGCTCACTGAGTCTGTACATAGTCAAAGCCTTCCTTAAATTTGGGTCAGTCACAGTGGTCAGGTATTCTGCCACTGTGTACTCTCTGTTTAGTCCCAAATAGCATTCCAGTTTGCTCTGTTTTTTGGTAAATTATTTCCAATGTGTTAAGTAATTATCTTTTTGTTTTCTCATTATTTGGTTGGATCTAATTGTGCTGCTGTCCTGGGACTCTGTGGGGTGTGTTTGTGTTTGTGAACAGAGCCCCAGGACCAGCTTGCTTAGGGGACTCTTCTCCAGGTTCATCTCTCTGTAGGTGATGGCTTTGTTATGGAAGGTCTGGGAATCTGTTCCTTTTAGGTGGTTGTAGAATTGAATAGAAAGCCCTTATTGCCTTGACTCTCAGATCATTCACAGCTTTGTGGAAGTTACCTGTGATGCTGATGTTTAGGCCGAGGTATGTATCGTTTTTTTTGTGCTCTAGGTCAAGGGTGTCTAGATGGAATTTGTATTTGTATTTGTGGTCCTGGCAACTGGACCTTTTTTGGAACACAATTATTTTTGTCTCACTGAGATTTACTGTCAGGGCCCAGGTCTGACAGAATCTGTGCAGAAGATCTAGGTGCTGCTGTAGGCCCTCCTTGGTTGGGGACAGAAGCACCAGATCATCAGCAAACAGTAGACATTTGACTTCAGATTCTAGTAAGGTGAGACAGGGTGCTGCAGACTGTTCTGGTGCCCTCACCAATTCCTTGACTTATATGTTGAAGAGGGTGGTGCTTAAGCTGCATCCCTGTCTCAGCCCACGGCCCTGAGGAAAGAAATGTGTGTGTTTTTTGCCAATATTAACTCACTCACACTCACCTACACTCACTCACACTCACTCACTCACTCACACTCACCCACACTCACTCACACTCACTCACACTCTCTCACTTGCACGCACGCACACAAACACACACACACACACACACACACACACACACACACACACGCACGCACGCACGCACGCACGCACGCACGCACGCACACGCACACATGCACACACACACTCTCTGTCTCTATCTCCCTCTCTTTGTCTGTCTTCCCTCTCTCGTTCTCTATCTTCTCTCTCTCTCTCTCGTTCTCTCTTTCTCTTATTTTTGGACACCTGAAGGATTCTAAGAGGCCCCAGTGTGGATGGCTGTGAAGCATGAGGCTTGTCTGATCAGATAAGATTGTCTTGATCTGTCAAACACTGATCTGTGTCTCCTGCAGCCCTGGAAAATGTGTGCTTCAGCAGAGACAGGTCACTGTGAGAGGGAATGGGGAGAGGGAGAGATGGAGAGTGGAGGAGATCGAGAGAAGAAGGGAGGGAGTGGAGGAGAGAAGGAGAGAGTGAGGGAGAGATAGTGGAGGAAAAAGAGAGGGAGAGAGGAGAGAAAGAGGAGGGGAATTGGGGAGGGGGAGTGAGAGTCTGTCGTGGTGTGTGGGTGGTAAGGAGCGATTATCGCTAAACAAGGGCAACCTTGGTGCTTGAAGCCCACACTCTGGCATATATTTACTGCACAGAGAAAAGAGGCTCTGGACTCTCTCTCTTTCTTGTTACCTTCACAGTGCACATTGTAACGTCACAAATGGCAGTACACACATTCTTCTTGTCAAATGGCTACGACTTGAATGTCCCAGTTGTGTATTTGTTAGTTGTTAGTGACTTCTCCACGAGTGTAGTCTGCAACAATTAATTTGAACGCTATAGTGCTTGTTAACAGTAGCACAGTTGCTTCTAAAAACTATACTGAACAAAAATGTAAACGCAACATGTAAAGTGTTGTTCCTATGATTCATGAGCTGAAATAAAAGATCCCAGAAATGTTCCAAAAGCTTATTTCTCTCAAATGTTGTGCTCAAATGTGTTTACATCCCAGTTAGTGAGCATATTTTATTTTCTAAAATAATCCATCCACCTGACAGGTGTGGCATATCAAGATACCGATTAAACAGCAAGATCATTACACAGGTGGACCTTGTGCTGGGGACAATAAAAGGTCACTCTAAAATGTGCAGTTTTGTAACACAACACAATGCTACTGATGTCTCAAGTTTTGAGGGAGTGTGCAGTTGGCATGTCCTACTGCTGGAATGTCGACCAGAGCTGTTGCCAGATAATGTAATGTTCATTTTTGTACCATAAGCCACCTCCAACGTTGTTTTAGAGAATTTTCCAGTACGCCTAACCCGGCCTCACAACCGCAGACCATGTGTAACCACGCCAGCCCAGGACCTCCACATCCGGCTTCTTCACCTGAGACCAGCCACCCGGACAGCTGATGAGTGTTTCTGTCTGTAATAAAGCCCTTTTGTGGGGAAAAACGTATTCTGATTGTTGGCGCTGGCTCCCAAGTGGGTAGAGCTATGCCCTCCCAGGCCCACCCATGGCTGTGCCCCTGCCCAGTCATGTGAAATCCATAGATTAGGGCCTAATGAATTTATATCAATGGACTGATTCCCTTATATGAACTGTAACTCAGTAAAATCATTGAAATTGTTGCACGTTGCGTTTATATTTTTGTTCAGCATACAGTAGATAGTCTTCTCTCCTTCCATTTAACCCACATCCCTAAGGTATTTCCTTAATCCTGTTCAAGCAGAGCTGCCAGGCATGCTTCGATACGTTTCAGGCAGGCAGCTATGTGTGAAGCTAACTGGAGCAAGACATATATACTGCCTTCTGCCATCCACGACCATAGAGCTGTATTAAAACTGCTTGAGCGACTGACCACCCGTCACAAAACTAAATGTTCCGAAAAGGATTGGAGTTGCTACGCTGCTAAAGGACAGGTAATGGGACTCTTCATTAAAAAGAGATGGAGAGGGAGAGAGAGGGTGAGAGGGAGAAAGAGAGAGAGGGAGAGAGAGATGTAGTGGTATCAGGCACGCTGTCGCAGTCAAGTGCCAGGCAGACAGTCATTTGATCACAGGAAATTATGAGATACATAGCACACAGGAAAAATTGATAGATATGGCAATTTTATAATGAGACGGGTTCGTGTCAGTGTGGGTGTTGTACTCACTGTGTTATAAGTGTCTGCTACTTAAAAGGATGTTTTCAGCTGCGGTCTCCACTTTCGCTGTTGGAATAGCAGGCACTAGACAGTCTACTGTCGTTTCCGTTTTAAAACAGAAAGGAGCTGTTATCCTCTAGCTGTAAGCCCATGCTGTTAGCATCAGGAGAAGGGCTCATTTATTTTGTATTCAGTGTCAGAGGCCTCTCTCTGTTTTACAAGGAATTATGAAATAAAGAAAAGTACAACGTCAAGAAAAGGGAGATTTTCAATTTATTTTGGGAGACGTTTGCACCCGATGCTTGTCTCTACTGTTGCTACAGTATGCTGAACGTTTCTCTCTGTTGCTGCTGTGGGTGAATTATAGGTTCCTCAAGCAACATCTGCCCAGATAATTCATCTTGACAAAGCATCTCTGAGGCTTTCTTCAACTGAAATAAACACCACTGTTAAATGAATAACGCTAGATAAGACTGTCTCTAGAAGTCAACAAAATACAACCTAGGCCTAAGCAAATATATATGACAAAGGAATATCTATAAATTCTTCAGTATCTATAACGAAAGCAGGCCAGTTGCTCCTTATACAGTACACAGTACATATAGTCACTCCAAGAGGAATAAGGTACTCAATGTGACTAAGTCTATACGATCCCTGCAGGAAATTAACCCATGACCTTGGAGATGAAGGACCTTTGCTAACAGTCAATGGAGTGGTCTAGTTTCTTATTAATAGAACTGTGCAGCAGGGCAGAGTAGATTATAGCTGTAGTGTTGTCCAGAGTCCTGTAGTCCAGTAGCATTGACCTTTCTGCTGTCAGTGAGTGAGTGAGTGGCTCAAGCAGTGGAGTACCCTTTGACCTGCACTGTGTGACACATACTGCATAAACACTGCTTAGTCAGAGGCTGCATCCCAAAGGGCACCATATTCCCTATATAGTGCACTACTTTTAAAATAGAGAGCCATTTGGAGTACAGCCTCAGAGTCAGACATCCACTCACAAACACACAGCCTTGAAGCTCTATGTGGTACTCTGTGTACCGGCCTTCCAGTTCTACTCACTGACTCCTTTAACACTGAGGTCAAACAGGCTAAAGGGCCTTTGATGTGTTCAGTTTGTCCCTCAGGGGCCACCGTCACACAGTCGTGACATCACCCAAAGAAGGATGCTGTGACTGGCAGCTACTCCAAGGCTGCAAGGTAGTATAGAGTTCAGTACCGCCCCCACACCTACACCTCACCTTTCCACCACCTCCTCCTTTAAAAACTAGAGTCAAGACTCACAACACATTCTATCAAAGAGCTTTTCCACTCAATTCCACTCAACTTAAGTCAAATGCACACTATTTTCTCATGGTTCACTGTGTAATGAGAATGTGTCAACCTTTTCCCTTCACTCGTCTTCGGTTATTGACTGGTCAAGTGTTCAAGTGTTCAAGTGTGGTCAAGTGTTTTTATGGGTTGTGGAGATAATTTGTGTTGTGTGATGACATAGCCTCCAGCTAAGATATTTCTGATACACACATTTGAAGTGTTCTGTTTAGGGGGAGTACTCTCAACTCCGATGTTTGCCATATCACATATCCCATCCCATCTAATATCACATCTAATATCACATCTAATATCACATGTAAATGCCACATCTAATATCACCTCTAATATCACATATAATATCACATCTAATATCACAGATAATATCACAGATAATATTGCATGTAAATGTCACATCTCATATCACATGTAAATGTCACATCTAATATCACATATAATATCACATGTAAATGGCACATCTAATATCACATCTAATATCACATCTAATATCACATGTAAATGTCACATCTAATATCACATCTAATATTACATCTAATATCACATATAATATCACATGTAAATGTCACATCTAATATCACATCTAATATTACATATAATATCACATATAATATTACATCTAATATCACATATAATATCCCATCTAATATTACATCTAATATCACATCTAATATCACATCTAATATTACATCTAATATTACATCTAATATCCCATCTAATATTAGATCTAATATCACATCTAATGTCACATGTAATGTCACATCTAATATCACATCTAATATTAGATCTAATATCACATCTAATATCCCATGTAATATTACATCTAATATCCCATCTAATATTACAATCTAATATCACGTCTAATATCAACAGATAATATCACAAATAATATTGCATGTAAATGTCACATCTCATAACACATGTAAATGTCACATCAAATGGCACATATAATATCACATCTAATAATCACATATAATATCACATGTAAAATGTCACATCTAATATCAATCTAATTTACTTAATATTCACATCTAATATCATAATAATCACATCTAATATTACATCTAATATCACATCTATATCCCATATAATTACATCTAATACCACATCTAATATCACATCTAATATTAGATCTAATATCACATCTTAATGTCACATATAATGTCACATATAATGTCACATCTAATATCCAACATCTAAATATTAGATCATATATCACATCTAATATCCAAATGTAATATACATCTAATATCCATCTAATATACATCTAATATCACATCTACAATATTACATTTAATATCACATCTAATATTACACCTAATATCACATCTAAATATTACATCTAATATCACATTAATATTACATCTAAACCCATCAATATTACATTCTAAATATTACATCTAATATCACATCTAATATCACATCTAATATTACATCTACTATCAACATATAATATTAATTAATATCACATCAATAATATCCCATCTAATATTACATCTAATATCACATCTATATTACATTTAATATCACATCTATATTACACCAATATCCAATCTAATATTACATCTAATATTAGACCTAATATCCATCTAATATTACATAATATCACATCTAATATTACATTTAATATCACAACTAATATGACGTCTATATTCACATCTAAATATTACATCTAGTATCACATGTAATGCCACACTAATGCTACAGAATGTCAGCAGCTCTTTCTGAGGATGTTGCTAGGTGTTTTAGATGCCCTTTAGTTTCTGGAATACTTTATCCATTCATTCCAAGCTAACTGAAGACTGCTACTAAGGAAATGTGTGTGTCACAAAGTACCAAATGGAATATATTACGATATGCTCGCTCTGAACTCCAGACAGAATCCTTGGCTAGTGAAGGAAACACATCAATACTTTATGAAACAGAGAACAGTTTCTAGACTGTTATTTTGTCCTTAGCGAATTCGCTGTGCTATGATTGATCATCTTTCCTTGATTTAGTGGCATAACTGCACTTCCAATAGGGACTAGCACTGCAACCCCTGGTCTGACCGCCCTGCAGCCCTTGTTTATGATAAGGGCTATTTTTTTAAGAAGCTAGAAAAAAGGAGTGCAGCCCCTTTGGTCTTTATTCTTCCGTTAGTCAGCAAGGTCGTGGGGAGCAAGAATGACAAATTGCCCTGTGTCTTCTGAATCAATTCTTCTGTGGTACCTGCTATGTGTGCGGGGGTTTGAGAGAGAAGAGAGAGAGCGAGAGAGAGAGAGAGAGAGAGAGAGAGAGAGAGAGAGAGAGAGAGAGAGAGAGAGAGAGAGAGAGAGAGAGAGAGAGAGAGAGAGAGAGAGAGAGAGAGAGAGAGAGAGAGAGAGAGAGAGAGAGAGAGAGAGAGAGAGAGAGAAGAGAGAGAGAGAGAGAGAGAGAGAGAGAGAGAGAGAGAGAGAGAGAGAGAGAGAGAGAGAGAGACCAAATAGAATCTCCATCAGCTATTACTGCCTTTACTCAGAAGAGAAATAGCCTCTACTGGCTGAGTCTGGGAGGAATGGGGAAGAATGGAGGGGGCGAGCCTAGGAGGGGGTCTGGGAGGAAGGCTGGGAGGAAGGCTGGGAGGGGGCTGTAGGGTTTAAGGGGCTCTAGCCAGCTTTATTTCAAAGGGAAGTGTGAATGAAGGGAATAGGTGGTGCAGGTACCTCACAGCGAAGGAGAACAATTTAATCCCCAGACTGGCTGCTGAATAGGCAAAAGGGCTCTAACCTCTGAAGGTGAAATGTAATCTCAACTCACTGACAGGCACATTACATCAGCACAGGACAGCTAAACCACCAGCCAATAGCTATGGGTGTCTCTCTCTCTACTTCTCTCTGTCTGTCTTTCTGTCTGTCTCTCTGTCTGTCTCTCTGTCTCTCTCTCTCTCTGTCTTTCTCTCACTCTGTCTTTCTCTCTCTCTGTTTCTCAGTGAGACACACACACACACAGACAGACACACGAAAACACACACACACACTGAGTTAGACTTCAGAGTTACTTCCTACACCCTATATCTCAGAGGATTTTTCTTGTTATTGCTTATCTTCCTTTTTGTGTTGGTTCATATAATCTCATCCTGGCTTGGATGTCACCCACTATTGGACATCTGAAATATCTGAACAAAAAGCATCAATCATACCAATGGAATAACAAGGTAGTCGATTTGTGTCTCAAAACCATGCAGGCCACTTTCTAAGAATTTCTAAGAATGATGAATTTGTTGGGAACCTTTATGTTTGGTCAAGGGTTGGGATATACATATTGACATGTTTTCAGACACAGTATATGTTTGCATGAGGTTGGAATGATGTTGCAGGTAAGTTATCAGGATTGTCTTTTGATAATTGTCTTCCCCTGATCGATAAACCCACACAGCAAGTACATCAGCAGGGATGTCCCAACCAACACAGATTGCCCCTCAGGACTAGGAGCTGTGCTCCCCTGCTCACTAGGTGGCGCTGTGGAGAGCAACCACCCTCCCTCCACCCATCTACCTGTATCCATTACTGCATGTTAACCCTTTCCCTCCCCCCTCTAGTTTCCTCTCCCAGTCTTCCAGTCACTAATCACCTGGAGACTGAGCATGCCGCTGTTGCAGTGCCTGTAGGATGGCCTATGGCCCTTTTCTTACCTACAGAGAAAAAAAAGTTCAATCTTTTTTTTTGTTCCATCTATGCTGTTCTGTGTTTGACTTCCTCTCTCCCTCCCTCCTGTCTGCTCCCTGTCATCAGTGGAACGTTGAGGATACCATGGACTATGTGAGTAGGAGAAGTGTGTAGTGTGTGCTGGGTGCGATGCAGTTTGAAGGTCCGTGGGCCCATGGGGAGCTCTCTCTGTTCTCTCTCCCTATCCTCTCCCATTCCCTCTCTCTTTCTCTCTGTCTGGGGACTAACACTCTCTCCTTCCCTTAACCTCAAGCAGTCAGACTCGTAGGAACATTTCCCTTTAGAAAGACCTAGACAGGGAACACATAGTATGTTAAATAAGCTTTTCCACCTCATCATTCTTTTCATGTAATGTAACTGTAACAGAGTGCCTCTTCTTCCTTAAAAACAGTTTTCTATGATATGAGACATAACTTATACATGACCTTAACTGAGCATTATTATCATGCTACAGTTTATACATGACCTGAACTGAGCATTATTATCATGCTACAGTTTATACATGACCTTAACTGAGCATTATTATCATGCTACAGTTTATACATGACCTTAACTGAGCATTATTATCATGCTACAGTTGATCTCATAAGTTCTCTAGCTATAGCCTAGTCCCATTAATTTCTTCTGCTCCACTCTCCTCCCTCCTCTTTTTTTTTACCCTAGGCCATTTTCACTACACCTCTATTTCTACTCTCTGTTTTCACTATCTACAGTATCTTTTTCTCGCTGGATCGTCTCTTTCTAGCTAGATCTTAATTTACACATACAGATAACTGCCAAAATAAAGGAAACACTTGGGTAAATGAGGGATGCAAAGTATATTGAAAGCAGGTTCTTTCATACAGGTGTCGTTCCTGAGCAGTTCCTAAGCAATTAACATCCTATCATGCTTAGGGTTGTGTATAAAAATGCTGGGCAGGCCCAGATGCTGATTATTTTGGCTAGCATGGCTATGCTCCCATAGGATGACAATGCCCCCATTCACAGGGCACGAGTGATCACTGAATGGTTTGATGAGCATGAAAATGATGTAAACCATATGCCCTGGCCATCTCAGACACCAGATCTCAACCCAATTGAACACATATGGGAGATTCTGGAGCAGCTCCTGAAACACCGTTTTCCACCACCATCAACAAAACACCAAATTATGGAATTTCTTGTGGGATAATGGTGTTGCATCCGTCCAATAGAGTTCCAGACACTTGTAGAATCTATACCAAGGCGCATTGAGCTGTTCTGGCTCGTGGTGCCCAATGCCCTATTAAGACACTTTTTGTTGGTGTTTCCTTTATTTTGGCAGTTACCTGTAGATGGTAACGCTTCTCCACCTTCACTCTCTGTCAGTCTGTCAGTCGTCAATCAGTCAGCAACCTTCTTACAGCAGGTCCCTGTCTCGTCCAACTGAACTTTTCCCTCGTCACATAACAGGAACAACATTTATTTTTAGGAATTCTCATGGAGATTTCCTTGTCTCATTTTCTCCTTAAAATGCTTCTCCTTTCCTCCTTAGGCTTCTTACTTACCAAGTGTGTTGTGTGAGGAAGGTGGGTGGTGCTGGGTGTGTGGAGGGTGTAGGTGTACGGCTCAGAGTGTGGAGGGTGTTGGTGTACAGCCCAGAGTGTGGAGGGTGTAGGTGTACGGCTTGAAGTGGGGGAGTGTGGAGGGTTTAGGGAGGGGAGTGTGTGAGAAATCTGGTTGGGGGTGGAGCGCAGGGGGTTCTCAGGCAGAACTGTGAGTTCTAGTCCGTGTCCCAACTGCCCCCCTATTCCATATGGTGTACTACTTTTGAATAGAGTCCTCTGGGCCCTGGTCAAAAGTAGTGCACTGTAAGTGAATAAAGTGCTATTTGGGACGCAGGCCTAGTCTGCAGCACTCCTTCAGTCACCTCTACTCTGCCTTAGCTTTGATATGAACACCGACACAGTTCAATACACTTCAAGTTGGGGAACGCAGCTCCACTCAACGCTGTTGTGCTTCTGAGGTTGGTGAGAGAGTCCTGCTGAAAACATGATGCATACCGCACAATGTGTGCCATACTGTGTGTGTTTGATCATGGTTTGTACATGGGGTGTGTGCGTGTGTCAATGTGTTTGATCATGTTTGACCCATGGGTGTTGCGTGTGTGGTTTGATCATGTTTGTACATGGGTGTGTGCGTGGGTGTGCTGCTTTGATCATGTTATCACTGTCGACTGCGATGAATCATTGCCCGATGTGTCAGAGATATTGTGACAACTTTCATGAACAGATATGGTGTGGTTGAAATATTGTGTTATTTTGTTGTTACTGTAGAGCTGATATTCTTCAGGTGAACATAGATTCCCATCATGCAACCACTGTAGAAAAAATCATCCAATGACTTTTTAATATCTTAATAACCTGTCTGATATCAATGAGATGGTTGTAGTTCGTGTCGCGATGTGTGTATGACGAAATACAAATCACATTCAGACACCACACACAGACAAATGCATGAAACCAATTATTTATTATCGATAACATCTCATATTCTCTTTGTGCTTTAGCTGTTGACTGTCTCGTTATAGAATGGTAGTGATGTGTTGTG